>NC_134398.1:114441470-114627445 GCF_050003625.1 Haematobia irritans | reverse complement strand
ACTTAAAAATATTGTGTTTAAAAATTGAAGTTCCAAACATATAATTTTTACACCCAAACATATGAAAAACAGTCTTTTTCGTCCGTGTATACATGAGCGTGGGGTTGTTTTTATTTATGTTCATTTAGTGGTTTGTGTGTGTGTTTGTTATTCGCGGATGGTTTATTTGGCTGGATGAGGGAGGTGTTGTTTTCAATAAAGGCACATGTATTTTTGTTGTTGTAGGAATGTTTTGGCTTTGCTTGGTTTGTTTGGCATGCTTCAGTTGTATAGTTGGTGTGGGCTGTTGCATCTTTTAAGCAGATATGCAACAAGGGAAAAGGGAATATAAAGGCATGGAATATTTTCGATTTTTGAGACATATATTGGTGTTTGTTTATTAAACCTTTTAAATGAAAGTTATTAATATTGTATCGGTAGTTTAGAAAAAAGTTATTAAGAATATTTAGCAAAATATGTTGAAATTGAAAATTTTGGCGAAGTCTTATATCACAACATATATATATATATATATATATATATATATATATATATATATATATATATATATATATATATATATATATATATATATATATATATATATATATATATATATATATATATATATATATATATATATATATATATATATATATATATATATATATATATATATATATATATATATATATATATATATATATATATATATATGTTTACTCCAAATTTGTAATTTTATAATTGTTTATATCCACACATAGTATTTTTCAAATCTTTAATTTGAAAAATACTACTAACAACAAATCTTTCAAATCAAATCTTTAATGAAATTTTCTTTGTGTACACTTTATGTCTCTCTTTCTAAATACATATATGTTTGTAGTCTATTTCTAAATTAATATATGTTTGCATCCAAGCATATTATATTTACAAACATTTTATGTCCTAAACATAATATGTTCTAACATATTAACATATATGTCCCAAACATATTATGCTAGTTTATGAACATTATATGATTGCACTTAAAAATATTGTGTTTAAAAATTGAAGTTCCAAACATATAATTTTTACACCCAAACATATGAAAAACAGTCTTTTTCGTCCGTGTATACATGAGCGTGGGGTTGTTTTTATTTATGTTCATTTAGTGGTTTGTGTGTGTGTTTGTTATTCGCGGATGGTTTATTTGGCTGGATGAGGGAGGTGTTGTTTTCAATAAAGGCACATGTATTTTTGTTGTTGTAGGAATGTTTTGGCTTTGCTTGGTTTTGTTTGGCATGCTTCAGTTGTATAGTTGGTGTGGGCTGTTGCATCTTTTAAGCAGATATGCAACAAGGGAAAAGGGAATATAAAGGCATGGAATATTTTCGATTTTTGAGACATATATTGGTGTTTGTTTATTAAACCTTTTAAATGAAAGTTATTAATATTGTATCGGTAGTTTAGAAAAAAGTTATTAAGAATATTTAGCAAAATATGTTGAAATTGAAAGTGTATTGAAATTTGTATTATTCATTGTAAAAAATTAATATTCCAATCCAGATGAATTTGGAAAATTTTTGTTATATCTCAGCGTATAGTTTAGTCACAAATTAAGCATTTTTTTAATATGACTTTCTTTTAAAAATAATATTTTTTATCTATATTATTATTTGTTAATTAATTTTTTTTGGAAACCAGTTTGATGTTTTTCTTTGTTGTAAAAGCAATATTTAATTTCAGAGCAACTCCAGATGGATTCGAACAAATTTAAAAAACAGAGAATAGGTAAGTTTTCTTCTAAAAATTGGCTTTCTTTCAACTAGAATATTTACGTTTTTATGACCTTTTTATCATCAAAATCACAGGTTTTTAATACCTTATTTTAGTATTTTATTTCTTTAATCAATTTTTTGGAAACCAATGTAATATTTTTAATATAAAAAAACAAATATATAATTTCAGAATAACCCCTTAACAATTTTGAAACATTTTTAGTACTCATTTGCCTGTAATTTAATAGTGAATTGGTAAGGATTCTTTAACTTTCTTTTAACCCTGGACAGTCATCCTTATTTTTTGTACATTAACGTCATCCTTCGTTATTTTGACTACGGCTGATTTCATCGTGAGCGAAAAACTGATCTAAACTTGGATTTATTTTCATATTCAATTTGGCTTTAAGTAGTATAAAACAACAATTCATAAAACGGTCGAATTAGTATAACTTAAATTTTCCAATAGACTAAAATGCATTTTAAATCGAAAATGAAATTACGTGTCGTCATTTTGACGAATGATGACTGTCTAGGGTTATCAAGAATATTTGGTTTTTTTATGCATATTATTATTTTTTTCATTAGATTTTTTGTAAACCTATTTAATAATTTTATTTAATGTAAAAAATAAATATTTAATTTCAGAGTAACCCAAATAAATTTGGACAACTTTTTATATTTCCCCCTCAGCGTACAATTTAATAGAGAATTGGTAAGTTTTATATTAAAACTTTGTCTTTCTTTCAACTAGATAACAACACAGTTTTATGAGTTTATATATAATACTTCATTATTTCTCTAATTGTTTCAGGTACAAATTTTATGAGATACGTTTTCCAAAGAAAAGTTGAATTCCTTACATCATTTGATAAAATGCCCCAAATATGGTAAGTTACAAGCTAAAATGAAGAATTAAAAATTATTCATTACATGGTGTTAAGTTTTAACAATTTTCATTATTGCTTCCATTTTTTTTCCAGCAAGATATGTGAAAAAATTACCTGCGATGAAGAAAAACAAGGATAAGTCAAAATGCCCAAACAGCGAGTTTAAATGAACTACTCTCTGTTCCACGTGGTCATAATTTTTATTCACAAAAAAACATTGTATTAAGAACTTTCATCATAAGTTTTTATAATAAAGTACTTTTGCTTAAAGAAAGTTTAATTTTAATGTATGAAAAATTTCATAATAGTAAAACGGTTTGTTGTTCCTTTAATTATTTAATTTCTCTGTACTGTGGAATGATTGATTTAAAAATAGTTTATTCGTCGACATTTTAAAGAGACTGTTTCGCAAATTTTATTATCGGGTTTCCCAAAAAATAAGCAAGTAAACCAAAATAATACTGACTTTTTAACTTGGTAGGCGTATATAAATCTTATGGTGTTGTAAAAATGAACTAAAATACAATGTTATAGATGAACTAAAATTTAAGAGAACTAAAATAGGTTCTAAGTCATATTTTCCTTACGCGTCATTAAGCCGGCAGAGAACTGAACTGGGTGCCGCCGACGCAAACTCTATGATGTTTGAGAGAAGCGTCGACGAAAACTGCATGATATTAGAGAAATTTTCCTCATGACGCCACCTACTGACGCAGTTTCGCTTGACAGTTTCGTTCTCTTGCTTCCTTAATACTCTATGAGAGTGTAATCTTTAGCAATGTTGGCGTTATCATATATTTTAGTTTTTTGCTTATGCTCTAAGTTCTGAAATATAGTTGAGTCATTTTGCATTTATGATGAGGATGCATGTTTGTTTGTATAGGGATTCACAAACGCATACTCTTATGCATTTGTACAAAGATAAATATTGAATTTAAATCATACATTATGTGTTGAATAAATTACTTCAAAATCCAATTAAAACAAAATCAGTTGTATTGTCAGTATTTAAATATAAAATTCAATTCAATTGATATAAAACGACCAATTCGCATCTCTAACTGTGATTATCTTTGTAGTAGCCAATTAAAAGCAATCATACCAATATGTAATAAATGACGTAAATGTTTCCTTAAATTTGCGAAATTACTAAAGGCTATAATAACACTAAGTAACGAATGTTGATGTTTAAGTTAAGTTAAAGCAAAGTTAATTTGATTTACTCGATTTTGGATAAATACACATTAAAATTTGCATACTACTTTGTAGTTCATCTCTACAATAAGAGAAACTCCAGTTTTCGAATATTTGGTCGAAAGTGTCCCCGGGGCACTCGTCATGGTTAAGCCAATTGGTACGGTCCGATATCTCCATATAGTTGAAAATTTATAGGTAATATGTTTTGCAATTTGTACACCCTCAAAAAAAATCGCCTCTCTAACATATGTTCCAAACATATTTTGCAGGAAGCACATATATTATTGGATACTGCCGAAACATTAATATGTTTGTTTTATGTGAACATATTCTATTTTTGGAAGCATTTTGAGCCCAAAAATATTATATGCTTGCAAGAATTTTCCCCAAAGAAGATTGTGCTCATTCCCTAACATAATTTTCACTTCCACGAAATTTTTTAGTTTTTAGCACCTTTTTCTGTAATACAAATAATGTTGAAGAAATTATTCAATTTTATAATTTTTTTAAATTTTACCTTTCGCCTGGACGGAGAATCGAACCGAGGACCATACAGTTTGTAAGCCAACACACTACCACTGAGCTACGTAGCTGTTATAGTCACCAGAAGACAATTATCGTTATAAGTTACATTTATATAGCATAGTTTGCAGCGCCCACGAGCCCATGCAAACATAACATTATTTAACAGAAACATACATGTGTTGGCAACGTGGAGCAGTGGTTAGCATGTCTGCCGTACATGCAAAGGGTCGTGGGTTCAATCCCTGCTCCGACCAAACACCAATTGTTTTTTTTTAATTTACGCATTTATATTTATACTATATTAAATTTTTATAATGAAACTTCGAAATGTGGGTTATTAAAGATTTACAGTCAGAAACAGTGCTTGATATAAACGAAATGGACTGAGCTTTTGGATAAAATATTATTTTTTTATTGCAAAAATAACAATTTTGTAATAAAAAACTGGTTTTGGTATAAAAGTTTGATATTTTGGAAGGAATTCAAAAACTCTAACAAAGGAAGAACGTGGGGTCGAGTATAAACATACATAAATAATTTTATAATATACACAAATTAAATAATATTTAGACTTAAATTAAATAATATTTAGACTTAAGCGTATAAAATTTTTGGCCTTATCATAAAGCAGTTTCCGAAACAACATATAAGCGGTTTCACAGAAATTGCTCTCTTTCGATTCTCTCGCTGTGTTAATTTGATATCTTTCGTCAACCCTCCCGGTTTTTATCTCTATTTCTTTCTCTATACTCTCTCTCTCTCTCTCTTTCGCTCTCTGAATAAAATATCACAACATATATATGTTTAATCGAAATTTGTAAATTTATATATGTTTACATTCACACATATAATTTTTATGAAACATGCATGCCCCAAACATAATATATTCTAACATATTAACATATGTGTTCCAAACATTTAGTGTTAGTTTGAGAACATTACATGTTTGCACTTAAATATATTGTGTTTAAAAATTGTGCCCGAAACACATTTTGTTTATATCGAAACATATGAAAAACATATTTTTCTAACAGTGTATAGATTTAAAACCTCTCAATAAAGCACCCTGCTTTGTTATATACACGCACACAAAAAACATGTTTGGACATGGTTGCCGCATCCATTTAATGCTTATATAGAGCATGTAATTGTTGCGAAAACCATATATTTTGTCTTTGTAAAAATAATTTTCGAGCGGAGAAAAATATATGTTGGCAATAAGCATTTAAATGGTTCTCAAATGCCGCAAACATGTTCTATTGTTTAAATGATAGAATTTGAGACCATTATATGTCGGGAAAATCATGTACCTGACCATTCAATTTTTTTCCTTTTTTGCAGAGAGAAAAGTATTTTTATAGGTTACGTATAGACATGTTTAGAACCATTAAAAGGCCATAAAGACCATGTATATTGTTTTCGTGACCATTTAATTTTTTTGTAGCGAAAAGAAGTTTATAAAAACATTGAAAAGGTACACATGCTTTTCAATTTGCGCGTCAGTCGTGTGTTGATTGTTTCTTGGAACGGACGGAGAATACGGAATTACTGTGTTAATTTATTTACTCAGAAGTGGCACGTGGTTTTATGTGAACACAAAAAAGGAAAGTGTAATTGAAAACAAGTATGTACGGCCGTAAGTTCGGCCATGCCGAATCTTATGTATCCTCCACCATGGATTGCGTATAAACTTCTACGAAAGACTGTCATCCACAAATTTCAACTCACTCGGATGAAATTTGCTCCTCCAAGAGGCTGCAAAACCAAATCTCGGGATCGGTTTATATGGTGGCTATAAATGCTTATGGACTGATATGGACCACTTTTGGCATGGTTGTTAAATATCATATACTACCACCACGTACCAAATTTCAACCAGATCGGATGAATTTTGCTTCTCCAAAAAGGCACCGGAGGTCAAATCTAGCGATCGGTTTTTATGGGAGCTATATATAGATATGGACTGATAGGAACCAATTCCTGCATGGTTGTTGGATACCATATACTAACACCACGTACCAAATTTCAACCGAATGGGAAGAATTTTGATCTTCCAAGGTGCTCCGGAGGTCAAATCTGGGGATCGGTTTATATGGGGCCTATATATAATTATGGACCGATATCGACCAATTTTTGCATGGGTGTTTGAGGCCATATATTAACATCACGTACCAAATTTCAACTTAATCTGATGAATTTTGGTCTTCCAAGAGGCTCCGGATGTCAAATCTGGTGATCGGTTTATATGGGGGCTATATATAATTATGGGCCGATATGGACCACTTTTGCCTGGTCATTAGAGACCATATACTAACATCATGAACCAAATTTCGGCCGGATCGGATGAAATTTGTTTCTCTTAGAGGCTCTGCAAGCCAAATCGGGGGATCGGTTTATATCGGGGCTATATATAATTATGGACCGATTATATAACACCATGTACCAAATTTCAGCCGGATCGGATGAAATTTGCTTCTCTTAGAGGCCTCGCAAGCCAAATTTGGGGGTCCGTTTATATGGGGGCTATACGTAAAAGTGGACCGATATGGTCCATTTGCAATACCATCCGACCTACATCAATAACAACTACTTGTGCCAAGTTTCAAGTCGATAGCTTGTTTCGTTCGGAAGTTAGCGTGATTTCAACAGACGGACGGACGGACATGCTCAGATCGACTCAGAATTTCACCACGACCCAGAATATATATACTTTATGGGGTCTTAGATCAATATTTCGATGTGTTACAAACGGAATGACCACCACCATCCTATGGTGGAGGGTATACAAATGTACCTGTTTTTTGTTCTGCATTTTGATATATGGTATAATTTGTTTTTATTTGCAGTTACATGATGTCTGCATTGGTACATTTGATGGGCACGAAGTAAATTTGGAATAATAACTTATTGTTGAAATTGAACCAAAATAGAATGTGTAAAAATTTGTGATGTTTGCTTGCGCGCCATAGTAAATACAAATAAACAATGAATTAGTTTATAAATAAATAAAAACAAATAAATAAAGTTAATTTTGTGTTTTCTTTTCTCAAGTGGCGTCCTTTTTTCGACGACGAAAAAGGTTTTTTCATAAAGATCAAAACATTTTAGGTTGTTCTTTTAACTGGAAGAAAAACATTTTTGACGAATACTATAACATTTTAGATCGTGACCATTGTCTTTTAATGGAAACCAAATTCTTTTTATCAATATAATAACATTTTAGATGAGGACAATTTTATTTTTCTTAGAACCATGTTCACTGAGCCAACATGGTTGCAGGTGAAAATGTTACATGGTTGCCGCAAAAATAGCTCCTATCATATTATTTTGCTCTTCGAATATGATTGTGACAATCATGTTTCTTCTCTGCGTGTATTGGAAACACAAAACCTATAGTGGTTTTATTTTTTATTAAATCCATTTTTACTCGCAATCGGATCGAAAATTAAAAACATACAAAAATTTGGAGTTTAGTGAATTCACTGAATTTATTCTGATGATTGGTTGATGGTTTCGCTGCAAGTACATTCACAAAAAGTTTATTTGGATTCAAAATGTTGACCTTCCCAAAAGGATTTTTGTATTGATTCCGATTCTAAAACATGACTTCATTAAAATAAGTACAGTTTTTTGGGAGTTATTTATCTTTAATATAGATCTAAAATGAAAATTAGGATACAGATTTCATTAATGGAATTTTGATTCCTTTTTTGCGATATGTTAACAAAGCTATTTACGCAAAAATAAATGTCAGTTTAAAATTCCAAATTGTAGGATATTTTTCAAAGTAGATTTTGTTTTCTTAATTCCAAATAATCATTAAACCAAATATTTCAATTCTTTGAAATAAGTCGTAGCCTATATTTCTTTGTTCGTTTGTGTTTTATTTTATCATGCACAACAAGATTTAGGTCTTATAAATCAAAGTAACAAGTTGGCTGATAAGTCCCCGGTCTGGCACATATATGGCGTCGCTAGTATTAAATGCGTATTTTTATTCCTTTCACCACTACTGTGGTACAGGGTATAATAAGTTTGTGCATTTGTATGTAACGCCAAGAAATAGTGGTCATAGACCCGTCTTTTAGTATACCGATCGGCTTAGAATTAAATTCTGAGTCGATTTAGCGATGTCCGTCTGTCTGTCTGTCTGTCCGTCCGTCTGTCTGTATATGTAATTTTGTGCACAAAGTACAGCTCGCAATTTAAGTCCGATCGTCCTCAAATTTGTCATAGGGCCCTTTCTTGGGACAGAGAAAATCGCTATTGGTTTTGGAAAAAATCGGTTCAGATTTAGATATAGCTGCCATATATATTTATCCCCGATGTGGTCATAGTTAGCGAGTTTAACAACCGATTTTCTTGAAATACCGTACATCCAAATATTTTATGAATCTCGAAAATCTTCCAAAATATCAGCCAAATCGGTTCAGATTTAGATAGCTCCCATATATATATTTCGTCCGATTTAGACTCATATGACCACAGAGGCCAAAGTTTACTACCGATCTTCGTGAAATTTTGCACAGAGGGTAGAATTGAAATTCTACCAATGCTTGGTAAATTTGATTGAAATCGGTTCAAATTTAGATATAGCTCCCATATATATCTTTCGTCCGATTTGAACTTATATGGTCACAAAAGCCAGAGTTTTGCCGTGATTTGCTTCAAATGTTGCACAAGGGGTACGTTTAATAGTATCGTTAAGTGTGTCAAATTTTGTTAAAATCGGTTCAGATTTAGATATAGCTCACATATATATCTTTCGCCCGATTTGGACTTATATGGTCTCAAAAGCCAGAGTTTTGCCCTGACTTACTTCAAATTTTGCACAAGCGGTACTTTTAACGATGCTATTGTATGTGCCAAATACGGTCAAAACCGATTCAGATTTAGATAGAGCTCCCATAGATATATATATATATATATATATATATATATATATATATATATATATATATATATATATATATATATATATATATATATATATATATATATATATATATATATATATATATATATATATATATATATATATATATATATATATATATATATATATATATATATATATATATATATATATATATATATATATATATATATATATATATATATATATATATATATATATATATATATATATATATATATATATATATATATATATATATATATATATATATATATATTTAGATATGGCTCCCATATATATCTCCCGTCCGATTTGCACTCATAAGACCAGGGGGGGGGGGCAAAGTTATACTCCCATTTACGTGAAATTTCGCATAGATAGCAGAATTATTATTCTAACTATGCATGTCAAATTTAGTCAAAGTTGGTTCAGATTGTATATAGCTCCCATATATACGTACACCAGAGTTGGGGAAATATGGCAGACTGTTTCATATTTTAGACTAGAGGTGTGCACGTGAGTAATAGTTTACTCACGCTCACGCACACTCACGACTGAAAAATCATACTCACGCACACTCACGCACGATATTTTTTGGTAGGACTCACGCTCACGCACATTCACGAAAAGAAAATTTGTACTCACGCACGAAAACGTCGTGACTCACGAAAAATACCGTGACTCACGAAAAATATCGTGACTCACGAAAAATATCGTGACTCACGAATAATTTTATGATTAATTTACCTTACCGAAGTGTCTGAAAACATGAGCATTATTAAAATCGAGAGTGTTATTAAACTCTTAACATCCCAGGTGTCACTAAAATTGTAATTGCATTTAACTCTTAAGCGTTTTATGTTGGAGAGCAGGAATATTTTCGTGAGTGTAATTCTTTACTCACGCACACTCACGAAGATATTATTTTCGTGACTCACGCTCACGCACGACATTTTGGTTTGTTAATCACGCTCACGCACACTCACGCTGTTGTCATCAGCGTGACTCACGACTCACGCACGAATCACGAAAATGTTCGTGAGTCACGACAATTTCGTGTCACGTGCACACCTCTATTTTAGACCCATTTTCAATGGGTTGGGGAAATATGGCAGACTGTTTCATATTTTAGACCCATTTTCAATGGGATTCCTCCAATTGACTGGATAGTTTCCTCAGAGAATACAAATATGGCCAAAATTCTCACACTTTACACAAAATTCTGTGATGATTTCCCCACATCTTAGCCATATCCTACACACTGCAATGGCAAAATTTCTAGTCGCCCGACTAGACCAAATAATATATCACAAGCCACACTTGACCACATATCTTGGCGAGATCTAACCAATATCCTTGTAAAATCGCCACTGCTGTGTAGCAAAAATTGTAAATATTACTCTAATTGTCCTATATCTCGAATACATATGTATCGCCTGAAAAATCATAAATCTCTTTTGTACAATTGCATTAAAATTTCTCTCGCTTCATATTTCCCATATTTTTGCTAACATTGTGTTTCATCCCAGGGCGTTAGCCGATTTAAATTTTAATTCTAGAGTTTTTGTAGAAGTACAAAAAATTGTTTCCATTAAAAGTATTTGTATCTGGAAATGCAAACTTTTATATAGCTCCCAGCAAATTTTAAGTAGCTGAGATGGTAACACAAATGTTTGTCTACATAGTGGTGAAGGGTATAATATAGTCGGCTCCGCCCGACTTTAGACTTTACTTACTTGTCTTTTTATATATAGTACCAACCTTCGAATGACTCGTGTCAAAATTTGAAGTCTGTAAGTCAATTAGTTTGTGAGATAGAGCGTCTTTTGTGAAGCAACTTTTGTTATTGTGAAAAAATTGGAAAAAAAGAAATTGTTTTGAAGGGAAAAAATACGGAGGAAGCAAAAACTTGGCTTGATAATGAGTTTCCGGACTCGGCCCCAGGGAAATCAACAATAATTGATTGGTATGCAAAATTCAAGCGTGGTGAAATGAGGACGGTGAACGCAGTGGACGCCCGAAAGAGGTGGAAAACATCAAAAAAATCCACAAAATGATTTTGAATGACCGTAAAATGAAGTTGATCGAGATAGCAGATGCCTTAAAGATATCAAAGGAACGGGCTGGTCATATCATTCATCAATATTTGGATATGCGGAAGCTCTGTGCAAAATGGGTGCCGCGCGAGCTCACATTTGACCAAAAACAACAACGTTATGATGATTCTGAGCGGTGTTTGCAGCTGTTAACTCGTAATACACCCGAGTTTTTCCGTCGATATGTGACAATGGATGAAACATGGCTCCATCACTACACTTCTGAGTCCAATCGACAGTCGGCTGGGTGGACAGTGGCCGGTGAACCGTCTCCGAAGCGTGGAAAGACTCAAAAGTCCGCTGGCAAAGTAATGGCCTCTGTTTGTTTTGGGCGCATGGAATAATTTTTATCGATTATCTTGAGAAGGGAAAAACCATCAACAGTGACTATTATATGGCGTTATTGGATCGTTTTAAGGTCGAAATCGCGGCAAAACGGCCCCATATGAAGAAGAAAAAAGTGTTGTTCCACCAAGACAACGCACCGTGCTACAAGTCATTGAGAACGATGGCAAAAATTCATGAAGTGGGCTTCGAATTGCTTCCCCACCCACCGTATTCTCCAGATCTGGCCCCAGCGACTTTTTCTTGTTCTCATACCTCAAAAGGATGTCGCAGGGAAAAAATTTGGCTGCAATGAAGAGGTGATCGCCGAAACTGAGGCCTATTTTGAGGCAAAACCGAAGGAGTACTACCAAAATGGTATAAAAAAATTGGAAGGTCGTTATAATCGTTGTATCGCTCTTGAAGGGAACTATGTTGAATAATAAAAACGAATTTTGGCAAAAACAAGTAAGGAAAGTCTAAAGTCGGGCGGGGCCGACTATATTATACCATTCACCACTTTGTAAGTCCACATTTTCGTTACCATATCAAATCCGTCCAATGTGTTGGATGCTATATGAATCCATACACATATATTCTGTATATCTGAGCAGATCTGTACAGAGTTCTGCAATACATATAGATTTTACATTTAAGTCGGCTAATGCGCTGAGGTGGAATGCAATGTTAGTAAAAAAATATAGGAAACATTTACATATGAACCAATTTTGAGGCAACTTCGCAAAAGTGTATTTATTATTTATCGGTCGACAGATGTGTATTATGCGCTTTACAGACTATCAGTTATTCCGGACGGAATGTCGGTGTTTGTAAAGAATCTTACAGTGAGTCGGATCGATACGACTTGTCGGCGATGACTAAATAATCGGTAAATGTGTTATCGATCCCATAAACATGCAGCAGTATCGATAATGCCTTCAGACTTAACTTATAATGTGCACAATATATGGGATATGTTCGACACGAGCACTGGCGTCTGATAGTCTGTAAAGCGCATTAGAGTAATAGAAAAATGTGAGTCATTTTGAAAAGTTTTCGACTTAGCAGTTGCGATTTGATAAGGAAAATGTGGGTATTTCGGCCAGTTTTGCCTAAATAAAGGGTGATTTGTTAAGAGCTTGATAACTTTTTTAAAAAAAAAAACGCATAAAATTTGCAAAATCTCATCGGTTCTTTATTTGAAACGTTAGATTGGTCCATGACATTTACTTTTTGAAGATAATTTCATTTAAATGTTGACCGCGGCTGCGTCTTAGGTGGTCCATTCGGAAAGTCCAATTTTGGGCAACTTTTTCGAGCATTTCGGCCGGAATAGCCCGAATTTCTTCGGAAATGTTGTCTTCCAAAGCTGGAATAGTTGCTGGCTTATTTCTGTAAACTTTAGACTTGACGTAGCCCCACAAAAAATAGTCTAAAGGCGTCAAATCGCATGATCTTGGTGGCCAACTTACCGGTCCATTTCTTGAGATGAATTGTTCTCCGAAGTTTTCCCTCAAAATGGCCATAGAATCGCGAGCTGTGTGGCATGTAGCGCCATCTTGTTGAAACCACATGTCAACCAAGTTCAGTTCTTCCATTTTTGGCAACAAAAAGTTTGTTAGCATCGAACGATAGCGATCGCCATTCACCGTAACGTTGCGTCCAACAGCATCTTTGAAAAAATACGGTCCAATGATTCCACCAGCGTACAAACCACACCAAACAGTGCATTTTTCGGGATGCATGGGCAGTTCTTGAACGGCTTCTGGTTGCTCTTCACTCCAAATGCGGCAATTTTGCTTATTTACGTAGCCATTCAACCAGAAATGAGCCTCATCGCTGAACAAAATTTGTCGATAAAAAAGCGGATTTTCTGCCAACTTTTCTAGGGCCCATTCACTGAAAATTCGACGTTGTGGCAGATCGTTCGGCTTCAGTTCTTGCACGAGCTGTATTTTATACGGTTTTACACCAAGATCTTTGCGTAAAATCTTCCATGTGGTCGAATAACACAAACCCAATTGCTGCGACATTTCATTCATCGACATTTCACGGTCTTCAGCAACACTCTCAGAAACAGACGCAATATTCTCTTCTGTACGCACTGTACGCATTCGTGTGGTTGGTTTAATGTCCAATAAAGTAAACTGAGTGCGAAACTTGGTCACAATCGCATTAATTGTTTGCTCACTTGGTCGATTATGTAGACCATAAATCGGACGTAAAGCGCGAAACACATTTCGAACCGAACACTGATTTTGGTAATAAAATTCAATGATTTGCAAGCGTTGCTCGTTAGTAAGTCTATTCATGATGAAATGTCAAAGCATACTGAGCATCTTTCTCTTTGACACCATGTCTGAAATCCCACGTGATCTGTCAAATACTAATGCATGAATCCTAACCTCAAAAGAATCACCCTTTAGGAAAGACATACAGTATGTCAAGAAAGTCTTTTGACATTGCCAAATATTTCAAATTCCAGAAATAATTGAAGTAAAAATCGAGTTGTTAATTCGTTTTGAGAAAAATAAAACATGTATTCAAGAAAATAGTATGAATTGCTTACATATAATAATAAAAACAAAAATAAAGTCAAACGTTAAGGGAAGATAAAAGCCAAACATAAACTGTAATTCAAAATTATTATGTCAAGAAAGTGTTTTTAAATTCGATTTTTTTTTTCTAATAAAGCTTAAAATATTTATTTAAAAAAAATTAATATTTGGTATGTCCACCTTTAGAGTCTATGACAGCTTGTAGTCTTCTTTTCATAGAACAAATTAAATGCGGGACATGGTATTCCAATGGTATTTGTTGCCATTCCTCTAATATTGCAGTTTTGAGATCTGTCCGATTTTTGGGGTGACGTTTGGCAACTTTTTTTTTTAAATATGCCCAAATATTTTCTATTGGATTCAAGTCTGGACTCTGGGCAGGGGTATCCAAGACTTTTTTACAGTTATAGAGAAGCCACAATTTAACGTTATGCTCTTCATGCTTTGGGTCGTTATCTTGGTAAAATTTAAAATTTGATTTGTTGCCCTCAAAAAATCCAAACTTTTGTGCGCTATTTATCAAATGGGTTTGTAGAATCTGTAAATATTGTTTTGCATCCATGGTGTTTTCGATAAAAACCAAATCGCCGACACCTTTGCTGGATATACACCCCCACACCATAACTGAAAGCTTTCCAAATTTTACAGTCGGTATAATGTTGCGGTCCTCCAATGCTTTAAGTGGCTGACTCTATTGGGTCCATCATTGTAGTAAAGCATTATTTTAGTCTCATCACAGAATATAACATCATCCCAGTAGTCATTGGCCATTTCTATATATGTTTTGGCAAACGATAACCGTTTTTCCACATTAAGGGCAGAAAGTAAAGGTTTTTTACGGGCTACTCTGGACGTGTACTGGTTTCTCTTCAAGGCTTGTCGTATAGTTTCATGTGAAACAGTAACTTTACATTCGTCTCTAAGCTCACTTGCGAGAGTCCTTGATGAAATTTGCGGTTTTTTATCCACTTTTCTCATTAATACACGCTCAGTCCGCTCAGACATCTTGCGAGGACGACCGCTTACAGGTTTTTGCTCCAGCCTACCCTGATTTTTAATGCGGTTTAAAATATTGAAAATTGTTTGTCTGGTTAATGAGAACATGTCGGACAATTCCTTGACGCTTTTTCCTTTTTGATGATTGTTATACACCAACTGCACCACGACGAATGTAACTCTTTTTCCAGGCATCACAAATCTTGACAGTTGCTTCGATAACAAGTATATTTGAATGCTAAAAAATAACTACGCCACACGCTTGCTGATCGCAGTGAACGTGTCTACCGATCTAATAACGTTGCATTTACAGTTATCCTAGTTTACTGTGAAAAAGGGCTGAGTAACAAAATGTAAAAACACTTTGTTGACACACATGTATGGAACATTTTTGTGTTTGCTATTGGAATTTGTTTGTTTGCATTTGAAATATTTATTTTTTTTTTGCAGCAATGCTGTGTACGTATGTATACTTTGCAAAATACATAATAAAATATTTTTTAAAATTTCATTATATTTAATTTTGGAACAAAACATAATTTTTATCCTATTGTCAAAACACTTTCTTGACATACTGTATATATGGAATATATATATCGAAATCTGAACCGATTGCAATCAAATTGCATATGCATAGTTACTATGTTGAATCTACTCCCTGTGCAAAATTTCACGTAAATCGGATTACAACTTTGACCTCTGTGGTCATATGACGGAAAATCGGGCGAAAGATATATATGGGAGCTATATCAAAATCTGAACCGATTTCAACCAAAATAAACGCGCATATGCAGAACCTTAATTCTTCTCCCTGTGCAAAGTTTCAAGTTCAATTCTACTCCCTCTGCAAAATTTCACGTAAATCAGAGTAGCACTTTTCCCTCTGTGGGCATATTAGTCCAAATCGGGCGAATGATATATATGGGAGCTATATCTAAATCTGAACCGACTTCAACTAAATTTTGCACACTTATGTTAACGATGCTATTAAACGTACTTGTTGTGCAAAATTTGAAGCAAATCAGAGCAAAACTCTGGCTTTTGGGGCCATATAAGTCCAAATCGGACGAAGGATATATATGGGAGCTATATCTAAATCTGAACCGATTTCAACTAAATTTAGCACAATTAACGATACTATTAAACGTACTCCTTATGCAAAATTTCAATCAAATCAGGGCAAAACTCTGGCTTTGAAGCCATATAAGTCAAAATCGGACGAAAGATATATAGGGGAGCTATATCTAAATCTGAACCGATTTCAACTAAATTTGGCACAATTAACGATCCTATTAAACATACTCGTTTTGCAAAATTTGAAGCAAATCAGGGCAAAACTAAATCGACTCAGAATTTAATTCTAAGCCGATCGGTATACTAAAAGATGAGTCTATGACAATTATTTCTTGGCGTTACATACAAATGCAGCATGTTTTTAGGAAGTTATTGGGTTTGTATAACATTGAGTTTTGTCTAGACTATTTTAAGCTGATACTCAATTTTTGCCATCGGCGGCGGCGTCTTGACGACTGATCCGATACAACTGTATCTATCTGGCGCAATCTTTGTATCTCATTGTAGTTTATCAGTCTTTTGTTCAAATAAATGTAATTGTTAGAGTAGGGTCTACGCTACTATTGATCCGAGTGTTTCATTATAGAATTAACATCCCAGATTATATAAAAATCCTCATCCTCAAGGTTATTATATAATTATAATTTCCTTAAGTCCATCGATATAGCTTTTTCAAGTTCCCATTTCGACTCCTCCAAAATTGGATTATTCCCACTTAGGTTAGGTTAGGTTAAAGTGGCAGCCCGATTAAGATTCAGGCTCACTTAGACTATTCAGTCCATTGTGATACCACATTAACTAAAAGTACCTATTACATATGGGCACTTCTAGTTTTAACCGCTGAACCTTCTTGATTATTTTTCTTTGTTGAACCAACCAGATTGTTCCAAAAATATTAGCAGACTGCTTAAGTTAACGTTTTCCAGATCCGCCAGTAATCTGAAGCTATATGCTCCTAAAAGTTGCTTGCGCTTTACACAAAATGCAGGACACTCACACAAGAGGTGTTTAATTGATTCTTTTTCCTCCGCATCATGACAGCTCATACAATAGTCATTATACTTCGCGCCAATAGTTTTTGCAAAATCTCCTATCAGGCAGCGACCCGTTATAGCAGATATCAGGAGTGATACCTGACGTCTCGAGAACATTAGCATATCTAGTGTGCGGTTTAAGTTGAAATGGGGCCATATTTGCTTGGTGTCGTTACAACCCTTGCAATTCTCCCATCGAACATTTGCCATCATAACAGCCTTCTCACGCAGCATGAGCTTGCAGGTAGCTAGGGGCATACCAACAAATTCTAGTTCCCCTGGAATATGTAAGGTAGTCCCTAGCCTTGCCAACTCATCCGCTTCGCAGTTCCCCGGAATGTTCCTATGGCCAGGCACCCATATTACACAGAAAAAAAGTGTCTCGTAAATTTAAGAAGATTTTTACAATAATTTATTACAAGAATATTCCAGAATTTTAGTTCATTTTTCGTATCTTCAACGAAAATTAACTACTCGGAAGGAAATTTTACAAATTCTAAGTAGCAATCGTTTAGTTCATGGCCTACAAAATACGATGGAAATTTCCTTAAAAAATTTCTTAACTGGTAGTTAAAAATTCGTTTGTCATGCTATAAAACTACTTGTGAAATGTAAAGTATTTTGTAAATAATAAGTGCAATTTACTATAAGATTTTTTTGTATGAGAAAATATTTTTTTACGAAAAATGAACTTGAAAGTGGATAGCAATTTCTTACTGACAATTCCTATAGTTAATAATTGTTGGTAAAAACTTACCCAATGAAATATTTTTAGTTCACATGTAATTAAAGTTATAGACATTTTCGTCAAAAATGGTAGATAACATTTCATGAAAATTTTGCAAATTTTAAGTTAAACGTGTCATCGTTCATAAACTGATGTGCCTTTACGAATATTATTCTTAGAGTAAATTGGCAGCAGATGCGATGAACTAATGCGTAGTACAGAGATCTTTATCGGCATAGTGGAATGTGATTAATGTAAAGATGATGTTTCTTGAGTTTTGTTGTGTATACATGAGCGTGGGGTTGTTTTCATTTTTGTTCATTTAGTGGTTTGTGTGTGTGTTGTTGTTGCTGGATGAGGTGTTGTTTTCAATATAGGCACATGTGTTTTTGTTGTTGTAGGAATGTTTTGGCTTTGCTTGGTTTTGTCTGGCATGCTTCAGTTGTATAGTTGGCGTTGGCGTGGGCTGTTGCATCTTTTAAGTAGGTATACAACAAGGGAATATAAAGGCATGGAATATTTTGGATTTTTGAGACATATATTGGTGATTGTTTATTAAACCTTTTAAATGAAAGTTATTAATATTTTATCGGTAGTTTAGAAAAAAGTTATTACGAATATTGAGGAAAATATGTTGAAATTGAAAGTGTATTGAAATTTTTATTATTCTGTGTAAAAAATTAATATTCAATTCCAGATGAATTTGGAAAATTTTTGTTGTCTCAGCGTATAGTTTATTCATAAATTGGTAAGTATTTTTTAATATGACTTTCTTTTAAAAAGAATATTTTTTATGTATATTATTATTGGTTAATTAATTTTTTTGGAAACCAGTTTAATGTTTTTCTTTGTTGTAAAAACAATATTTAATTTCAGAGCAACTCCAGATGGATTCGAACAAATAAAAAATAGAGAATTGGTAAGTTTTCTTTTAAAAATTGGCTTTATTTCAACTATAATATTTACGTTTTTGTGACCTTCTTATCATCAAAACTACAGGTTTTTAATACCTTATTTTAGTATTTCTTTAATCAAATTTTTTGGAAACCATTGTAATATTTTTAATGTAAAAACAAAGATTTAATTTCAGAATAACCCCTTAAAAATTTGGACAAATTTTTAGTACTCCTTTGCCTGTAATTTAATAGTGAATTGGTAAGGATTCTTTAACTTTCTTTTAACCCTGGACAGTCATCCTTATTTTTTGTACATTAACGTCAGCCTTCGTCATTTTGACTACGGCTCATTTCAAGACGCTATAATTTTCATCGTGAGCGAAAAAGTGAACCAAACTTGAGTTTATTTTCTTATTCAATTTGGTTTTAAGTAGTATAAAACAAAAATTCATAAAACGGTCGAATTAGTATAACTTAAATTTACCATTTCCCAATAGACTAAAATGCATTTTAAATCGAAAATGAATTTACGTGTCGTCATTTTGACGAATGATGACTGTCTAGGGTTATCAAAAATATTTGGTTTTTTATGCATATTATTATTTTTTTCATTAGATTTTTTGAAAACCTATTTAATAATTTTATTTAATATTTAATTTCAGAGTAACCCAAATAAATTTGGACAACTTTTTATATTTCCCCTCAGCGTACAATTTAATAGAGAATTGGTAAGTTTTATATTAAAACTTTGGCTTTCATTTAACTAGAATATTTATTTTATTATATCCTTCACATCGATAACAACACAGTTTTATGAGTTTATTTAGAATACTTCATTATTTCTCTAATTGTTTCAGGTACAAATTTTATGAGATACGCTTTCCAAAGAAAAGTTGAATTCCTTACACCATTTGATAAAATGCCCCAAATATGGTTACAAGCTCAAATGAAGAATTAAAAATTATATTTCATTACATGGTGTTAATTTTTAACAATTTTCATTATTGTTTCCATTTTTTCCAGCAAGATATGTGAAAAAACTACCTACGATGAATAAAAAAAGTAAAAATGTCCAAACAGCGGGTTCAAATGAACTACTCTCTGTTCCACGTGGTCATAATTTTTATTCACAAAAACATTGTATTAAGAACTTTCATCATAAGTTTTTATAATAAAGTACTTTTGCTTAAAGAAAGTTTAATTTTAATGTATGAAAATTTTCATAATAGTAAAACGATTTGTTGTTCCTTTAATTATTTAATTTCTCTGTACTGTGGAATGATTGATTTAAAAACAGTTTAGTCGTCGACATTTTAAAGAGTCTGATAACCAATTTTTATTATCAGGTTTCCCTAAAAATAAGCAAGTAAACCAAAATAATACTGACTTCTTAACTTGGTAGGGGTATATAAATCTTATGGTGTTGTAAAAATGAACTAAAATACAATGTTATAGATGAACTACAATTTAAGAGAATTATAAACTAGACAAGTTGAAAAAAATCTTAAGGGCTAAATCATGGTCAATATTACTACAGTTTAGTTCATTTTGCAATGGAAAAGGGTTCACTGTTTTTTCAGTGTAGGTGAATATTGTACTGCTCAGCCATCTCATTGAGAGATTTGCGGCAATCGATGGCCGTTTTCGAGTTGAGGAACACAGAGTCCAACCTCTCTTATTGCTAATATTTCAGCCTGAAAAACACTACAGTGATTAGGTAATCTTTTCGCTATTTGAAGTTCCAGATCATTAGAATATACTCCGAAACCCACTTGTCCATCCAATTTGGAGCCATCAGTGTAGAAATCTATATATTCTTTTTTCCCCGGGTATGTGTGCACCACGCCTCACTGTTGGGGATTAGAGTCTCAAACTTTTTGTCGAAAAGTGGACTCGCCAAAGTGTAATCCAATACGTTAGGCACATCTGACATTATTTTGAGGACAGAACTGTGACCGTAACCATTTTCCGACCACAGCGATAGTTCGCGCAACCGCACAGCCGTTGTTGCAGCTGACTGTTTGGCCAAAATGTCTAAAGGCAATAGATGCATCATGACATTAAGGGAATTTGTTCCTGTCTTGCTGAATGCGCCTGAAATACACAAACACGCCATACGCTGAACTTTATCTAAACCAGTCGATTTCTGAAGTGCCGGCCACCAGACTACAACACCATATAGCATTATAGGTCTAACCACTGCCGTGTATAGCCAATGCACAATTTTTGGTTTTACTCCCCACTTTTTTCCTATTGCCTTTTTGCACGAGTACAAAGCTACAGTTGCCTTCCTCGCCCTTTCTTCAATATTAAGCTTAAAGTTCAGCTTCCTGTCCAAAATAACGCCAAGGTATTTTGCACAATCACCAAAGGGAATTTCAATACCCCCTAAGGAAATAGGCCTAACCGTGGGAGTTTTGCGATCTTTGCAGTACATGACTAATTCTGTCTTTGCAGGATTTACCCCAAGACCATTGTCTTTCGCCCATTGTTCAGTCATCCGGGGGGCCCTCTGAATAATATCTCTGATTGTGGATGGGAATTTTCCCCTGACTGCCAGAGCTACATCATCTGCGTATGCCACCACTTTTATCCTTTCTTTTTCTAGAGTAACCAGAAGGCTATTTATAGCAACATTCCAAAGAAGAGGTGATAGAACTCCTCCTTGGGGAGTGCCTCTGTTCACATACTTTTGTATGTTTGCTTGTCCTAGTGTGGCTGAAATACGTCTCTTCATTAGCAGTTCGTCTAACAGCCTGAGTATACATGGATCAACATTCAGAGCTGTCAGTCCATTTAATATCGAGCTCGGATGGACATTATTCAACGCCCCTTCGATGTCTAGAAACGCCACGATTGTGTATTCTTTGACAGATAGTGAGCTTTCAATAAAGCTGACTAGTTCATGTAGTGCGGTCTCAGTAGACCTGCCCTTCGAGTATGCATGCTGTCGTTTCGAGAACAAACTTGAATCGATGCTAGTTCTAAGATAAATATCTATCATCCTCTCCAGAGTCTTAAGTAGGAATGAGGATAAGCTGATTGGTCGGAAATCCTTCGCACTCGAGTGAGAGGCTTTTCCCGCTTTAGGTATGAAAACGACTTTTGTTTCCCTCCACTTTCCTGGGATATATGATAAGTTGATACATCCTTTATATATCACCGACAACCAGGGGATAATTTTGTCAGTTACAGCTTGTAACTCCGCCGGAGTAATTCCATCAGGTCCAGGGGATTTGAATGGTCCAAAGCTATTTAGCGCCCATCTTATTCTAGTTTCCGATACAATGTCCTCGACAGGAAACGACCGCTGAGCAACTGTGGCACCGCCAGTACATGGTTCAACCGTCTGATTTCCAGGAAAATGTGTGTCCAATAGTACCTCCAGCGTCTCCTCACTGGACGTTGTCCAATTGCCCTCCGATGTTTTAATGAAACCTGGAGCGGAGTTGGTGGATGCTAGAACCTTCCGTAGTCTGGAAGCCTCGGACGTATTCTCAATACTGCTGCAGTAAGCATTCCAAGAGTTATGCTGAGCCTTTCTCAGTTCTCGCTTGTATCCTCTCAGATTCTTCTTGTAAGCGTCCCAGTCCTCAGGGGCTCTGGTGGACTTTGCCTTGTTAAAGAGCTTCCTGCAGGATTTCCTCATATTACTTATTTCCGTAGACCACCATGGTGGTCGATGTTTCCCCCTTGGCTTTCCTCTAGGGCATGCAGCTTTCAGTGAGATGTTGAAGGCCTTAGTAATCCGCTCCACTGCGTGTTCGATATCTTGCACATTTCTCATATTTGTCTCTGTTATTTCCGGTATCATCATATTGAACGATTCCCTATACCTATTCCAGTCAGCTTTCCTAACATTTGGCGGAAATATGATCTTGGTGATATGAACATCAAATTTGAAACTGATGTAGCGATGATCTGAGAAGCTGTGTTCACTTAAAACCTGCCACTCAGATATCATTTCATTCAGTTCTTGCGAGGCCAAGGTGATGTCCAAAACCTCTTGCCTGTTTTTAGTGACAAAGGTTGGGACATCTCCCTTGTTGCAAACTACCAGATTAGTACGCAAAATAAACTCTATTAGCGACTCTCCCCTTGCATTAGTATCACTACTTCCCCATATACTATGATGTGCATTCGCATCGCATCCCATAATGAGTTTCGTCTTTGTTTTCAGTGACTCCTCCACTAAGGTCTTAACGGCATATGGAGGCATCTCCCTGTCATGTCCCATGTAGACCGAAGATACCCAATATTTGCATTTGGCTATTTCTAAACTTGCAACGACAGTGTCTGTATTGCACATTGAAGGAAGCAGAAACAATTTGAGCTCGTTTTTAGCAATTATACAGGCTCGATTTACATCATTACCAGTATACTGCAATAGTTTGAACCCCGGAGTACTTAATTCACATATTTTGTTTCTATAAACATATGGTTCTTGAATAAGAACTATGTCTATGTCCCCTTTCATCAGGAGAACTTTTAAGGCAGCACATGCAGCCTTACAATGATGAAGATTTATCTGGAGGATCCGTAGGACCATCTAGATTTTAACACTATTTGTTTTTGCTGCTCTATTCTATGATTAACTCCTTTTAAAGTCGTGTGCGAACGGCGTTCCACATTGCGGTGAATTCACTTCGAGAAGAAATGCATTACTGAGAAGGGAAAATCCACTGCTGAAAAAATCTTTTGTGGTGTTTGATCATAAGTGATTAAGATTGAACCCATGACTCTCTGTATGTAAGATGAGAATGCTAATCGTTGCACCACATTGGTTTCCAGACTGAGGCATTGCTCTCTGCGACAATGTAACTTTTGTTCTCATCATTGTACTAAAATCATTTCTTAAAAAATATATGTATATTTTCTACACTTTTTTTCTGCCCACACATAACCTTGTTTGATTCCAGTTAACCACACTAATAGGTAAATGTCAATAACGGGAATACCTGTTTGGAAGCTGCAAGGCCAAACTAGACCAAGGCAAATCGCTGACCAAAAACAAATTTGTATTAAATTATTTCATTTTCTGACTATCTGCCTCATCACGTCAGGATGCACTCCTTGCTACTGATGTCCTAGACAAGCAGTTGATTTTTGATTAGGTAATGACTTCTTGTCAGCCCTCCATTTGCCCGTCTTGCTTTTGTTATCGCATTGACACAGCGGCAGCGGTTTGTGGCAGCAACCGTGGCTTATGAATTATAGCCATGATTGCGTTTTTGGTTTCTGTTCTTGCAAATGAGTTTGTCAACGGTGTTATTAGATCCCTGATGGTGATGGTGAGGACGACAATGTGGAATATCATGGTTGTTAACGTGAAAAATCAAAAATAAATTAAAATGTCAGTATGTACTGGCAAGGGCATCTGTAGGTCCTACCATGTCAGCCATTGTAAGTTCACCTTTACGACAAATCATTTCTGTCTAGTATTTTAACAATTTGAAATTGAAATGAATTTTGAATAATTTTGGTTTGAGATTCTATATGGAAACACACCACCGCACAGTTTCAGATTATATTTAAGAGATTGTGGACAGGTACACTGAAACAAGTATTGTCGTGAGGTCAAAGACTTCATGTCTTTAAAATACGAATGCAAATTTTGCTTAGCAAAGAAGACGCATTTCTCTAATATAAAGTTTTTTTCCTTGTCCTTATAATTAAGTGCCTTGACTTAAAACTGGGTATCATAATATGAAAGAAAAAAATATTGGGCTAAGGGCAACTTAAAAAAAACCTGAAAAAACGAACAATGTGCTTCCTAGAAGCAAGTACACAAAACCAAAACCGTTCAGTTCGACGGTTTCTTTCAACCGTCGAACTGAACGGACGTGTTTTCTAATAGCGGAGTATTTCATCGTAATAAGTACTTATTACGAATTTCACGTGTGGTGGAAATAATAAACCACCATGCAGCGAAATTCAAAGTCATCCACTGGGTTGCTAACTTCAGGGTCCAGTGGACGGGTAACGACTGAAGTTATAAATTTGGGCAGCGACCAAGAGTCAGGCCCAATTAGTCGACCTGTAGACGGGTCGACTGGCGGTGACACTTTGGCAAGTCGAACCTTTTCTAAGGTGACGACATCAAAAGGAGGCAATCCCTCTCGAAAGAGATTCAAGGAACGAAGAGATGCTTTGTTTATCCTAAAGAAATTAGGATCAGTCGACCCAAGCACGTTGTCGGCTAAGCAAAGCGATTCATTAAAATGGGCTCAAGGAATTCTTGAAGCTGGAAAAAGGGAACGATCACCGGATGAGCTACCATCCTCCAAACGGGATCAAAGATCGTTTGCCTCAGTTGCAAAAGACAGCCTTGTGATGGCTATTATTAATAAAGAAGCATTGGACGGTATGATTCCAAGGCAAAAATGGGGGGAAATTGAGAACGCGATGTCTGGTGTCTACTCAGAGGTGCGAAAAAAGTTTCCCGGACCAAGTCCTCGACGGCAAGATGCTGGATGGTATCAAGGACGATATAAGTTAATAGCTTTTGCAGACCAGAGGTCTATGGATTGCTTTAAAGCTGCATTGATGCTAATTGGTGAAGTTTGGGAAGGAGCCGCTTTGGAGTTAGTCAATAAAAAAGACATACCGGCTAAACCTAGAGCACATGCATGGATACCGGCAAACTCTCCTGATCCTGAGTCAATACTAGAGAGCCTAAAAGAATGTAACCCAGATCTTCCAACCGCCGATTGGAAGGTTGGTCGTTTGGATGAGGTGGATGGACCAAGACGACATGCGGTGTTTATATTAAACATAGAGTCGCTGCCACATCTAGCCCAGACCCAAGGACGCGTAAGTTATGGCTTTCATGATATCCATATGAAGGTATACAAAAGCGATCAGCCAAAGGATACCGAAACGGACAAGCCTCCGGTAGAGTCAGCAGTGAAAAAATCTCATAGCGAAGCCGAAGGAGACATAAAACCTGCAGACTATGGGGAAAATCATATGCGGGAAGTTTCTACAGGCTCAAGCCTCACCAAAGCTGAACCGCGGATTGTTGCGAGAATCACCGAGATCTGTGAAGAGGAAGCCCTTGATGACTCAATTGAAGCGGCTGATGTGACGGTAGTTGAAAATTTGGATGGTTCTATGCAGCGTTGCCAGAATTGTTTCACAAAAAACCGTTAGATTTGTCCAAAAAACTGGCCAAAAAAAGCTAAAAAATTTTAAAAAATAGCTAGAAAAAAAGCTAAAATTTTTTGTATCAAAAGTCACATTTTTGATTGAAATTTAACAAACTTAAAGGCTTTATATCACTTAAAATGCATATTATTTTAATTGTATTCATTTTAATTCAATTTCTGTGAGACTGTAAGAAAATTTAAGTCATATTAGCTCTGTTTGCGTACCCGATACATTTTGATTACTATCACAAATTTTTACTGGAAGTCCTTCGTTTATATTTCCTAGTAAAAACATTTTTCCCAGTAAACTTGCAATTGCCAGCTGGTTAATCATCAACAAGTCCAATGTGCGATATATTGCATAATGTCACATAGAACTGCATTAGAAAATATCAATATATTTCGTTTTAACTGAATTAATGATAAATTCGTGAACGTGAACACTTCTCCTAATTTTACCCAAGAGAATAAAACCCATCTAACTGTCTTGCAAGTTTATATTGAATAACTTTTATTCGAAAATTTCCCATACAAACCTATTGTTGTCCAATTTTCGTAAATGTAAATCCATTCCATTAATATATAGCAGATTTGTTTTGATCCTATCACTACGAATTTTTTCATTGCATTTTTTGATGTTAAAAAAATAATACCACATTCAAAACTTTATTTCCTTAATTATTTCTATATTCGGTTCCAAAGATTTTGTACACTAATGATTTTGGTATTGATTCCGAGTCAAATTTGAATTTAAATATTCGTTTTTTTCAGCTTTTTCTTCATGAGCTATCACAGTGCTTTAAAAACGTGCTAACGACAACTTAAATTTCCAAATTCAGACTCGACTTTAAGTAGAAATTATTCTATGTATACATTTTTAAAATAAAATGTTGAAAAAGCTCTTCTATTTTTGAACGCTATTTTGGTTTGTGGTCAAGATACAAAAACTCCACAAATTTAAAGACTATTTCATTAATTTTAAGAATTTTTTAGAATTGACCCTAGCCTTCTTTCATGAAAAGATACCCATTTTTAAGTTGAATCACTTAACTATAAGGACAAAAAGAATTTATCGGCTATTGGACAAGGAAAACAGTTTATATAAGAAAAATTCACAAATGCTATTATAACCAAAATTCGCGTTCGTATTTTAAGGAAATGAAATCTTTGGCCTCACACCAATATTTTTTCAATGTACAAAGCAATTCACATCTACTATTTTAATTTAGTTATATCATAATAAACGAGTCAAATGCTAATATTCCTAATAATTTACTGACAGTTTATATAAGGAATTGAAATATGTGGAAAACCTTATTCTGACAGCATGGCTTAGATAAAAACGAAGTTTTATCCATATTTCAATAGGAACATGTCGAAAATAAAAAAAGCCAAAAATAGCTAAAAGGGGCATGAAAAAAAGCCAGAAAAAAAGCTAAAAGCTAAATGCATTTTTTTCCCGCTAAACGTCTTCAAAAAAAGCCAAATCTAGCGGGAAAAAAGCTAAATTGGCAACGCTGGTTCTATGGTTCCTCCAGATAAATCTTCACCATTGTAAGGCCGCTTGTGCTGCCTTAAAAGTTCTCCTGATGAAAGGAGACATAGATATAGTTCTTATTCAAGAACCATACATATATAAGAACAAGATCTGTGAATTAAGCACTCCGGGTTTCAAACTTTTGCATAATACCGGTAACGATATAAATCGAGCATGTATAATTGCTAAAAACGAACTAAACTTGTTTCTGCTTCCTTCATTGAGCAATGCAGACACTGTCGTAGCCAGTCTAGAGATATCCACATGCAAATATTGGGTATCTTCGGTCTACATGGGACATGATAGGGAGATGCCATCCTGTGCCGTTAAGACCTTAGTTGAGGAGTCACTAAAAACAAAGACAAAACTCATTATGGGATGCGATGCAAATGCACATCATAGTATTTGGGGAAGTAGTGATACTAATGCAAGGGGAGAGTCGCTAATAGAGTTTATTTTGCGTACTAACCTGGTAGTTTGCAATAAGGGAGATGCACCAACCTTCGTCACCAGGAACAGACAAGAGGTTTTGGACGTAACGTTGACCTCTCCGGAATTGAATGATAAGATATCTGAGTGGCAAATTTTGAGGGAACATAGCTTCTCAGATCATCGCTACATCAGTTTCAGATTGGCTGTTCGTACTTCAAAGACCATATTTCCGCCAAATGTTAGGAAAGCTGATTGGAATAGGTATAGGGAATCGTTCAATTTGATGATACCGGAAGTGCCGGAGACAAATATGAGCACTGTGCAAGATATCGAACACGCAGTGGAGCGGATTACTAAGGCCTTCAACATTTCACTGAAAGCTGCATGCCCTAGAGGAAAGCCAAGGGGAAAAAATCGGCCGCCAATGGTGGGCTACGGAGTTAAGTTATATGGGGAAATCCTGCAGGAAGCTCTTTAACAAAGCAAAGTCCACAAGAGCTCCGGAGGATTGGGACACTTACAAGATGAATCTGAGAGAATATAAACGAGAACTGAGAAGGTCTCAACAAAACTCTTGGGAGATTACTGTAGCAGTATTGAAAATACGTCAGAGGCTTCCAGACTACGGAAGGTACTAGCATCCACTAACACCGCTCCAGGTTTCACTAAAACATCGGAGGGAAATTGGAGAACGTCCAGTGAGGAGACGTTGGAGGTACTTTTGGACACACACTTCCCTGGAAAGCAGACGGTTGAACCATGTTCCGGCGGTGTATCAGAGGCTCAGCGATTATTTCCTATCGAGGAAATTGTGTCGGAATCTAGAATAAAATGGGATTTAAATAGCTTTGGACCATTCAAATCCCCCGGACCTGATGGAATTACTCCGGCGGAGTTACAGGCAGTGGCTGAAAGAATTATCCCCTGGTTGACGGTGATATATAAACAATGTGTAAACTTAGCATATATTCCAGAAAAGTGGAGGGAAACAAAAGTTGTCTTCATACCTAAAGCAGGAAAAGCCTCTCACTCGAGTGCGAAGGATTTCCGACCAATCAGCTTATCCTCATTCCTACTTAAGACCCTGGAGAGGATGATAGACATGTATCTTAGAACTACCGTGGATTCAAGTTTGCTCTCGAAACGACAGCATGCATACTCGAAGGGCAGGTCTACTGAGACCGCATTGCATGAACTGGCCAGCTTTATTGAAAGCTCACTATCTGTCAAAGAATACACAATCGTGGCGTTTCTAGACATCGAAGGGGCGTTCAATAATGTCCATCCGAGCTCGATATTAAATGGACTGACAACTCTGAATGTTGATCCAGGTATACTTAGGCTGTTAGACGAACTTCTAATAAAGAGACGTATTTCAGCCACACTAGGGCAAGCAAACATACAAAGGTATGTCAACAGGGGCACTCCCCAAGGAGGAGTTCTATCACCTCTTCTTTGGAATGTTGCTATAAACAACCTTCTGGTTTCTCTAGAAAAAGAAAGGATAAAAGTGGTGGCATACGCAGATGATGTGGCGCTAGCAGTCAGGGGAAAATTCCCATCCACAATCAGAGATATTATACAGAGAGCTCTCCGGATGACTGAGAAATGGGCGAAAGATAATGCTCTTGGTGTAAATCCAGCAAAGACAGAAATAGTCATGTACTGCAAAGATCGCAAAACTTCCACGGTTAAGCCCATATCCTGAGGGGGTATTGAAATTCCCCTTGGTGAGTATACAAAATACCTTGGCGTTATTCTGGAAAGGAAGCTGAACTTTAAGCTTAAAATTGAAGAAAGGGCGAGAAAAGCCACAATAGCTTCGTACTCGTGCAAAAAGGCGATAGGAAAAAAGTGGGGACTACAACCGAAAATTGTGTATTGGCTATGCACGGCAGTGGTTAGACCTATAATGCGATATGGTGTTGTAGTCTGGTGGCCGGCACTTCAGCAACCGACAGGTTTAGATAAAGTTCAGCGTATGGCGTGCTCGTGTATCTCAGGCGCATTCAGTAAGACAGGGACAGATTCCCTTAATGTCATGCTGCATCTATTGCCTTTAGACATTTTGGCCAAACAGTCAGCTGCAACAACGGCTGTGCGGTTGCGCGAGCTATCACTGGGGTAGGAAAAAATGTACGGTCCTCAAAATAATGCCAGATGTGCCTAACATAGTGGATTACACTCTGGCGAAACCACTTTTCGATAAAAAGTTTGAAACTCTAATTCCCAACAGTGAGGCGTGGTGTACACAGACCCCGGGGAATAAAAGATATATAGATTTCTATACTGATGGCTCCAAATTGAATGGACAAGTGGGGTTCGGAGAATATTCTAAAAATCTGGAAATTCGAATAGCGAAAAGATTACCTAATCACTGTAGTGTTTTTCAGGTTGAAATATTGGCAATAAGAGAGGTGGTGAATTGGCTGAGAAGTAATGTTCCAACAAATATTGGCATTAATATATACTCAGACAGTCAACCTGCAATAAAATCCTTGGACTCTGTGTTCCTTAACTCAAAAACGGCCATAGACTGCCGCAAATCTCTGAACGAGATGGCTGAGCAGTACAATATTCACCTAATATGGGTGCCTGGTCATAGGAACATACCGGGGAACTGTGAAGCAGATGTGTTAGCAAGGCTAGGAACTACCTTACATATTCCAGGGGAACTAGAATCTGTTGGTATGCCTCTGGCCACCTGCAAGCTCTTACTGCGTGAGAAGGCTGTTATGATGGCCAATATTCGATGGGGAAATTGCAAGGGTTGTAACGACACCAAGCAAATATGGCCCCATTTAAACTTAAACCGCACACTAGATATGCTAGTGTTCTCAAGGCGTCAGATAGCACTTCTAATATCTGCTATAACGGGTCGCTGCCTGATAGGCGAATTTGCAAAAACTATAGGTGCGAAGTATAATGACTATTGTATAAGCTGTCATGACGTGGAGGAAAAGGAATCAATTAAACACCTCTTGTGTGAGTGTCCTGCTTTTTGTGTAAGGCGTAAGCGAATTTTAGGAGCATATAGCTTTAGATTACTGGCTGACCTGGAAAACGTTAACTTAAGCAGTTTGTTAATGTTTTTGGAGCAATCTGGTTGGTTCCACAAAAGTAAATAATAGAGAAGGTTCAGTGGTTAAGACTAGAAGTGCCCATATGTAATAGGTACTTTTAGTTAAATGTGGTATCACAATGGACTGAATAGTCTAAGTGAGCCTGAAATTTAATCGGGCTGCCACTTTAACCTAACCTAACCTATTTAAAAGAGAATTGTGTCTTAAAACTATCCTTACTTTTATTCTCCGCTTCTTTGGCTAAGAATCAATACCAACATTTTTAATATAAAGACAAAATCTTTGGAACTGAGCATGCTTTTTTCAGTGTACATAATGTCCATTAGCGAAGCTAGACAATTTTCCAAGGAGGTTTATCCGTTTTATGGACGTCGAACTGAACGGACGTGTTTTTTAATAGCGGATTATTTCATTGTAATAGGTACCTATTACGAATTTCACGTGTGGTGGAAAATTAAACCACCATGCAGCGAAATTCAAAGTAATTCACTGGGTTGCTAACTTCAGGGCCCAGCGGACGTGTAAATTTGAAAATGAAGTTATAAATTTGGACAGTGACCAAGGGTCAGGCCTAATTAGTCGACCTTTAGACGGGTCGACAGGTGGCGACACTTTGGCAAGTCGAACCTTTTCTAAGGTAACGACATCAAAAGGACGTAATCCCTCACGAAAGAGATTCAAAGAACGCAGAAATGCTTTGTTTATCTTAAAGAAATTAGGATCTGTTGACCCAAGCACTTTGTCGGCTAAGCAAAGCGATTAATTAAAATGGGCTCAAGGAATTCTTGAAGCTGGCAAAAGGGAGCGATCACCGGATGAACTGCCATCCTCTAAACGGGATCAAAGATCGTTTGCCTTAGTTGCAAACGGCAGCCTTGTGATGGCAATCATTAATAAAGGAACATTGGGCGGTAAGGTTCCAAAGCAAAAATGGGGGGAAATTGAGAACGCGATGTCTGGTGTCTACTCAGAGGTGCGAAAAAAGTTTCCCGGAACAAGATTGGAAGGTTGGTCGTTTGGATGAGGTGGATGGACCAAGACGACATGCGGTGTTTATATTGAACATTGAGTCGCTGCCACATCTAGCCCAGACCCGAGGACGTGTATGTTATGGCTTTCATGATATCCATATGAAGGTATACAAAAGCGATCAGCCAAAGGATTCCGAAACGAACAAGCCTCCGGTAGATTCAGAAGAAAACAAGTATATACGGCCTTAAGTTCGGTCAGGCCGAATCTTATGTACCCTCCACCCTGGATTGCGTAGAAACTTCAACGAAAGACTGTCATCCACAATCGAAATACTTGGGTTGTGGTATCTTAAAACTTCTGAACATCGTTTTCTAAATTGTGAGTTAGTCCATACGTGGTATATATTAAAAAAGTTATGTATAGTTAAGTCTACATATAATTACGAATCGATATGGACATTTTGCACGGTACGTAGAGAGCCAGAATTGAAATATGGGGTCGCTTATATGGGGGCTATATACAATTATGAACTTGATATGGACCAATTTTTGTGTGATTGGAAATCGATTTATCTGAGGGGTATATATAACTATAGACCGATATGGACCTAGTTAGGCATGGTTGTTGACGACCATATACTAGCTCAATGTACCAAATTTCAACTCACTCGGATGAAATTTGCTCCTCCAAGAGGCTCCAAAATGAAATTTTGGGATCGGTTTATATGGGGCTAAGTTAAAGGTTAGGTTAAAGTGGCAGCCCGATTAAGATTCAGGCTCACTTAAACTATTCAGTCCATTGTGATTATATGGGGCTATATATGATTATGGACTGATATGGACTTTTGGCATGGTTGTTGAATATCATACCACGTACCAAATTTCAAGCAGATCCGATGAATTTTGCTTCTCCAAAAGGCACCGGAGGTCAAATCTGGGGATCGGTTTATATGGGAGCTATATATAATTATGGGCTGATAGGAACCAATCCCTGCTTGGTTGTTGGATACCATGTACTAACATCACGTACCAAATTTCAACCGAATGGGAAGAATTTTGCTCTTCCAAGGGGCTCTGGAGGTCAAATCTGGGGATCGGTTTATATGGGGCCTATATACAATTATGGACCGATTTCGATCAATTTTTGCATAGGTGTTAGAGACTATATACTAACACTATGCTTCTCTTAGAGGCCTTGCAAGCCAAATCGGGGGATCTGTATTTGTGGGGGCTATATATAATTATGGACCGATGTGGACCAATTTTTGCATGGTTGTTAGAGACCATATACTAACACCATGTACCAAATTTCAGCCAGATCGGATGAAATTTGCTTCTCTTAGAGGCCTCGCAAGCCTAATCGGGGGATCGGTTTATATGGGGGCTATACATAATTATGGACCGATGTGTACCAATTTTTGCATGGTTGTTAGAGACCATATACTAACACCATGTACAAAATTTCAGCCGGATCGGATGAAATTTGCTTCTCTTAGAGGCCTCGTAAGCCAAATCGGGGGATCGGTTGATATGGGGGCTATATATAATTATAGACCGATGTGGACCAATTTTTGCATGGTTGTTAGAGACCATATACTAACACCATGTACCAAATTTCAGCCGGATCGGATGAAATTTGCTTCTCTTAGAGGCCTCGCAAGCCAAATTTGGGGGTCCGTATATATGGGGGCTATACGTAAAAGTGGACCGATATGGCCCATTTGCAATACCATCCAACTACTTGTGCCAAGTTTCAAGTCGATAGCTTGTTTCGTTCGGAAGTTAGCGTGATTTCAACAGACGGACGGACATGCTCAGATCGACTCAGAATTTCACCACGACCCAGAATATATATACTTTATGGGGTCTTAGAGCAATATTTCGATGTGTTACAAACGGAATGATAAAGTTAATATACCCCCCATCCTATGGTGGAGGGTATAAAAAATCTTGCAAAGCGAAGGAGACATAAAAAGTGCAGACATTGACGAACATCGTATGCGGGAAGTCCCTACAGGCTCAAACCTCACCAAAGCTGAACTGCGGGTTGTTGCGAGAGTCACCGAGATCTGTGAAGAGGAAGCCCTTGATGACTCAATTGAAGCGGCTGATGTGACGGTCGTTGAAAATTTGGATGGTTCTATGGTTCCTCCAGATAAATCTTCACCATTGTAACCCGCGATGCAAATGCACATCATAGTATTTGGAGAAGTAGTGATACTAATGCAAGGGGAGAGTCGCTAATATAGTTTATTTTGCGTACTAACCTGGTAGTTTGCAATAAGGGAGATGCACCAACCTTCGTCATCAAAAACAGGCAAGAGGTGTTGGACGCCACCTTGGCCTCTCCGGAACTGAATGATAAGATATCTGAGTGGCAAGTTTTGAGCTTCTCAGATCATCGCTACATCAGTTTCAAATTGGCTGTTCGTACTGCAAAGACCATATTTCCAAATGTTAGGAAAGCTGATTGGAAATACCAGACACATATGAGCGCTGTGCAAGATATCGAACACGCAGTGGAGCGGATTAATAAGGCCTTCAACATATCACTGAAAGCTGCATGCCCTAGAGGGAGAAAAATCGACCACCATGGTGGTCTACGGAGTTAAGTAATATGAGGAAATCCTGCAGGCAGCTCTTTAACAAAGCAAAGTCCATCAGATCTCCTGAGGATTGGGATGCTTACAAGAAGAATCTGAGAGGATACAAGCGAGAGCTGAGAAAGGATCAGCATAACTCTTGGAATGATTACTGCAGCAGTATTGAAAGTACGTCCGAGGCTTCCAGACTACGAAAGCTACATCCACTAACTCCGCTCCAGGTTTCATTAAAACATCGGAGGGCAATTGGACAACGTCCAGTGATGAGACGCTGGAGGTACTATTGGACACACATTTTCCTGGAAATCAGACGGTCGAACCATGTTCTGGCGGTGCCACAGGAGCTCAGCGGTCGTTTCCTATCGAGGAAATTTCATCGGAATTTAGAATAAAATGGGCGTTAAATAGCTTTGGATCATTCAAATCCCCCGGACCTGATGGAATTACCCCGGCGGAGTTACAAGCAGTGATTGACAGAATCATCCCTTGGTTATCGGCGATATATATAGGATGTATCAACTTAGCATATATCCCAGGAAAGTGGAGGGAAACAAACGCCTTTTTCATACCTAAAGCGGGAAAAGCCTCTCACTCGAGTGCGAAGGATTTCATTCCTACTTAAGACTCTGGAGAGGATGATAGATATTTATCTTAGAACTAGCGTCGATTCAAGTTTGCTCTCGAAACGACAGCATGCTGGGGAAAATTCCCATCCACAATCAGAGATATTGTACAGAGATCCCTCCGTATGACTGAGAAATGGGCGGAAGATAATGGTCTTGGGGTAAATCCTGCAAAGACAGAACTAGTCATGTACTGCAAAGATCGCAAAACTCCCACGGTTAGGCCCATTTCCTTAGGGGGTATTGAAATTCCCTTTGGTCAGTGTTCAAAATACCTTTGCGTTATTTTAGACAGGAAGCTGAGCTTTAAGCTTAATATTGAAGAAAGGGCGAGGAAAGGTGTGCCTAACGTAGTGGATTATACTTTGGCGACACCACTTTTCGACAAAAAGTTTGAAACTCTAATTCACTACAGTGAGGCGTGGTGCACACAGGCCCCGGGGAATAAACGATATATAGATTTCTACACTGATGGCTCCAAATTTGATGGACATGTGGGTTTCGGAGTATATTCTAAAGATCTGGAACTTCGAATTGCGAAAAGATTACCTAATCAATAAGAGAGGTGCCGAATTGCTGTGAATAATGTTCCAAAAATGTAGGCATTAATAAAGGGTGATTCTTTTGAGGTTAGGATTTTCATGCATTAGTATTTGACAGATCACGTGGGATTTCAGACATGGTGTCAAAGAGAAAGATGCTCAGTATGCTTTGACATTTCATCATGAATAGACTTACTAACGAGCAACGCTTGCAAATCATTGAATTTTATTACCAAAATCAGTGGCAGAAAATCCGCTTTTTTATCGACAAATTTTGATCAGCGATGAGGCTCATTTCTGGTTGAATGGCTACGTAAATAAGCAAAATTGCCGCATTTGGAGTGAAGAGCAACCAGAAGCCGTTCAAGAACTGCCCATGCATCCCGAAAAATGCACTGTTTGGTGTGGTTTGTACGCTGGTGGAATCATTGGACCGTATTTTTTCAAAGATGCTGTTGGACGCAACGTTACGGTGAATGGCGATCGCTATCGTTCGATGCTAACAAACTTTTTGTTGCCAAAAATGGAAGAACTGAACTTGGTTGACATGTGATTTCAACAAGATGGCGCTACATGCCACACAGCTCGCGATTCTATGGCCATTTTGAGGGAAAACTTCGGAGAACAATTCATCTCAAGAAATGGACCGGTAAGTTGGCCACCAAGATCATGCGATTTGACGCCTTTAGACTATTTTTTGTGGGGCTACGTCAAGTCTAAAGTCTACAGAAATAAGCCAGCAACTATTCCAGCTTTGGAAGACAACATTTCCGAAGAAATTCGGGCTATTCCGGCCGAAATGCTCGAAAAAGTTGCCCAAAATTGGACTTTCCGAATGGACCACCTAAGACGCAGCCGCGGTCAACATTTAAATGAAATTATCTTCAAAAAGTAAATGTCATGGACCAATCTAACGTTTCAAATAAAGAACCGATGAGATTTTGCAAATTTTATGCGTTTTTTTAAAAAAAAAGTTATCAAGCTCTTAACAAATCACCCTTTATATACTCAGACAGTCAACCTGCAATAAAATCCTTGGACTCTGTGTTCCTTAACTCGAAAACGGCCATCGACTGTCGCAAATCTCTCAATGAGATGGCTGAGCAGCGCAATATTCACCTCATATGGGTGCCTGGCCATAGGAAAATACCGGGGAACTGCGAAGCGGATGAGTTGGCGAGGCTAGGGACTACCTTACATATGCCAGGGGAACTAGAATCTGTTGGTATGCCCCTGGCTATCTGCATGCTCATACTGCGTGAGAAGGCTGTTATGATGGCAAATGTTCAATGGGAGAATTGCAAGGTTTGTAACGACACCATGCAAATATGGTCCCTTTTAAACTTGAACCGCACACTAGATATGCTAGTGTTCTCAAGACGTCAGATATCATTTCTGATATCTGCTATAACGGGTCGCTGCCTGATAGGCGATTTTGCAAAAACTATTGGCGCGAAGTATAATGACTACTGTATGAGCTGTCATGGTGCGGAGGAGGGGGAATCAATTAAACACCTCTTGTGTGAGTGTCCTGCATTTTGTGTAAGGTGTAAGCTAATTTTAGGGGCATATAGCTTTAGATTACTGGCGGACCTGAAAACGTTAACTTAAGCAGTATGTTAATGTTTTTGGAACAATCTGGTTGGTTCAACAAAAGAAAATAATAGTGAAGGTTCAGTGGTTAAAACTAGAAGTGCCCATATGTAATAGGTACTTTTAGTTAAATGTGGTATCACAATGGACTGAATAGTCTAAGTAAGCCTGAAACTTAATCGGGCTGCTACTTTAACCAAACCTAACCTAACCTAGGAGGCTTATAGGCATTAGCGTAGCTAGAAAAGTTTCCTAGGGGGGGGGGGGGGGCTATAGCCCCCCTAGCTAAAAAATAATGGACTGAAGTTATAGGTTATATTATTGTTTTATTTTATAAAAATGAATAAAAAATCAGATTCCAATATAACTGACAATTAATTTATAATAAAGTAACTAAAAGCAGTTCCAAACTCTTTCCCTACTTCCAAAAATGTCCTCAGAAAGAAGTTAACAGGATTTTTTTTATAACTCGTTTTTTTCCTTTTTTTGTTTTTGCAGCATTGTTAAGATATTCGTTTATTAAAGAATAGTTTTAATATCAATTGCTATTTTTTAATTAAATCGACTAAAAATTAGACTAAACAAAAAAACCGACTAAACAATAATTGTGCATGAAAGTCTTTAGCGGAACTTCATGCGGTTGTATTTACTTGTTTAATATTATATAACAACAATGGAAAATCCTAAATAAGTTTTCAAATTCTGGGGGGGGGGCTAAATTTTTTCTGGGGGGTCTAAGCGCCCTCCCCAGAGGCCTTCCTACGCTTATGCTTATAGGTTCAATTAATGTTTTATTTTATAAAAATGAACAAAACACTTCAACATAACATAACTAGACAATTAGTATGTAATAAAGCAACTAAAAAGTTCTACACTTTTTCATGTATACCCAGCAAAAAAAAATTGCGTTAGAAAGCATTAATAATAAAAAAAAATATAAAAATAATTTTTTGAAAAAAAATATCACAAAATTTTTTAATTCACATCCAAAACTCTGAGTTCAGATCAAATTCATCGCTTCTGCGCCCATATTGCACCATTTCCGAATCCAAAAAGAAAATTTTCGCTCTTTTTGGTGACGCTTCATTTGGGATTTAGATACAGCTTTTCATATATTCCCAGCAAAAAAATGGAAGTTGTTCTAAAGGCACAAATTTAAAAGCACTTCCAAAAATGTCCTCCCAAAGATGTTCTTTATTTTAATTCATTTTTTAATTCATGTTTTAATATGTTTAATGGTTAATTTTAACTTGTTTTGTTTCAAATAGCATAAAAACAGAGTAAGAATTAATAAAATGGTACAAATTATTTAAATTGTATAAAAAAATGCTAAATCAATTCTAGAAACATGACATGAAATCCATTTACTGTTGTGCGATATGATATAACGGTTAGCCGATGTTCAAATCCCGATTTTCTCGATTAAGCGACAATTCCAATATTTTCATTAACCGGTTTCGATTTTTGTAACTAAATCCTCAGAGAATATCTTCATGTACACATTTAATGATTATTTAGAGCATTTAATTGTTGCCAAAATCATGCATTTAGTCTTTACGAAAAGGATATATATGTTAATCAAGTTAAAAAAATTTCTGCAATTTCATAAATCACACCTCTGAGTAATGGATACCGACGATGGTCTCAATTTTTGTCCAAATTTGGGATGTGTTTATTTATGAATGATTTACTTAAAGCGTCTCACGAAAATTCTCCACCTTTGAGAAGTGTCCGTGTTCCCTTTTCAGAGTGTCCAAGTTTGAGAGATTTCTCTCTACTCTGAAGAAAATATTGACCAAATTTGAGATATTATGCATCCTAAATTTTAGGTTAGGTTAGGTTAAAGTGGCAGCCCGATTAAGTTTCAGGCTTACTTAGACTATTCAGTCCATTGTGATACCACATTAACTAAAAGTAGCATACCTATTACATATGGGCACTTCTAGTTTTAACCGCTGAACCTTCTTGATTATTTTCCTTTGTTGAACCAACCAGATTGTTCCAAAAACATTAGCAGACTGCTTAAGCTAACGTTTTCGAGATCCGCCAGTAATCTGAAGCTATATGCTCCTAAAAGTTGATTGCGCTTTACACCAAATGCAGGACACTCACACAAGACGTGTTTAATTGATTCCTTTTCCTCCGTATCATGACATCTCATACAATAGTCATTATACTTCGCGCCTATAGTTTTTGCAAAATCGCCTATCAGGCAGCGACCCGTTATAGCAGATATCAGGAGTGATATCTGACGTCTCGAAAACACTAGCATATCTAGTGTACGGTTTAAGTTTAAATGGGGCCATATTTGCTTGGTGTCGTTACAGCCCTTGCAATTCTCCCATCGAACATTTGCCATCATAACAGCCTTCTCACGCAGCATGAGCTTGCAGGTAGCCAGGGGCATACCAACAGATTCTAGTTCCCCTGGAATATGTAAGGTAGTCCCTAGCCTTCGCAGTTCCCCGATATGTTCCTATGGTCAGGCACCCATATTAGGTGAATATTGTACTGCTCAGCCATCTTATTGAGAGATTTGCGGCAGTCGATGGCCGTTTTCGAGTTGAGGAACACAGAGTCCAAGGATTTTATTGCAGGTTGACTGTCTGAGTATATATTAATGCCCACATTTTTTGGAACATTACTTCTCAGCCAAGTCGCCACCTCTCTTATTGCTAATATTTCAGCCTGAAAAACACTACAGTGAATAGGTAATCTTTTCGCTATTCGAAGTTCCTGATTTTTAGACTATACTCCGAAACCCACTTGTCCATCCAATTTGGAGCCATCAGTGTAGAAATCTATATATTCTTTATTCCCCGGGGTCTGTGTGCACCATGCTTCACTGTTGGGGATTAGAGTCTCAAACTTTTTGTCGAAAAGTGGACTCGCCAAAGTGTAATCCACTACGTTAGGCACATCTGGCATTATTTTGAGGACTGACCACAGCGATAGCTCGCGCAACCGCACAGCCGTTGTTGCAGCTGACTGTTTGGCCAAAATGTCTAAAGGCAATAGATGCAGCATGACATTAAGGAAATTTGTTCCTGTCTTGCTGAATGCGCCCGAGATACACAAACACGCCATACGCTGAACTTTATCTAAACCAGTCGGTTTCTGAAGTGCCGGCCACCAGACTACAACACCATATAGCATTATAGGTTTAACCACTGCCGTGTATAGCCAATGCACAATTTTTGGTTTTAGTCCCCACTTTTTTCCTATTGCCTTTTTGCACGAGTACAAAGCTACAGTTGCCTTCCTCGCCCTTTCTTCAATATTAAGGTTAAAGGTCCGCTTCCTGTCCAAAATAACACCAAGGTATTTTGCACACTCACCAAAGGGAATTTCAATACCCCCTAAGGATATGGGCCTAACCGTGGGAGTTTTGCGATCTTTGCAGTACATGACTATTTCTGTCTTTGCAGGATTTACCCCAAGACCATTGTCTTTCGCCCATTTCTCACACCCAGAAAAAAGTGTCTTCGAAAATAAAGGAAAAAATGTTCATCAATTTAGTTTAGCCATTTTATTTCCATTCAGTTAAATTTTTGTGTGAATTAATAAAATTTACTTGTTTCAGTAAAAAAATCCTAAACTGAAAGCAGTTAGGAATAGTTCATTAACTAGAATAAGGCATGGAATTTTACTAATACTGTTTTCTTCGCTGGGTATAAGAATTTACTACTGAAAAAGAAAATTTTATTCACTGATAACAAAGCATTCGTAAAAATAAACAAAAATCGAACTAAAACCAAGTTTCCTCAAATTTAGTAAGATTTCTTATAAAATGATATTCTGGTTTCCTTTATTATAGAAAGCTTATCATACATACGAATAACACTTGGCATAGAAAAATATTTTAGTTCATTCGTACTAAGAAGTATTCCATCCTTTCAAAACTTAAGGAAACACACTTGTTAGAATATAGGAAATTTTCCCACATTTCTTTTATCTACCTGTATTCGATACCTGTCATCGATGTAATCGATGTGTTTGCGCGTGGGTTGTTTTTTAGTTGGAATCGCGTTGTTATGGTATACGGAGAGATTGTTAAAAAATAATATTGTAAAATAATATAATAAAAAACAAATTAAATATATAAAATATTTGTTATTTTAAATTAGTGAGAAAAATGTTCGTTTTTTGAAAACTGGTTTATAAAAAAGAAAACACCAGCAGAATAACAACCCCATCATTCGACATCATTTTGGAATTTTCAATTAACAGGTAATATTCAGTGACGCTAACCTTTTGTGAAAAAATTGGTTTAGGATATTTTTGTTTATATTTGTAGGTATTGAAATTGTAAAAGGTGGACAAAATTGCTAGGCAGCAACTTGTTCAAAGTGAAAGGTACTACACGGATGAAAAAGACTGTTTTTCATATGTTTGGCTATAAACATTATATGTTTGGAACACAAATTTTTAAACACAATATTTTTGAGTGCAAGCATATAATGTTCATAAACTAGCATAACATGTTTGGGACATATATGTTAATATGTTAGAACATATTATGTTTGGGACATAAAATGTTTGTAAATATAATATGCTTGGATGCAAACATATATTAATTTAGAAATAGCCTATAAACATATATGTGTTTAGTAGCTTGGAGCGCTATTTAACAGGGAGCGATATTGAATTAAGTTGGTGGTTGTTGCTTGTTATTACAAAATTAACATTTTATTTTTCCTTGGGCAATTGATCAGCTACTTCTTTGATCCTTACAAACTGTGTGGTCCGCTGTTCGAATCCCCGTCCGGCAAAAGGTAAAATTAAAATAAAAACAAGTAAGTAAAGTAGAAAGTCGGGCGGGCCGACTATATCATACCCTAAACCACCATTACAGAATTAGTAATCATAAGCATTTGTGGGGTAACATATAGGTCTGGGAGATAAACCGCAGTTGCATATTTAAGAAAATTAAGGGGGACATGTCTATGGGTGCTTTGTGTCACTCTGACTATAGCTCATAGTCAATATTGCCAGGGAAAATGTTCGGTTTTCCATACAAGGACAAAAAAAGTTCCCTACTTTCCCATACATTCCCAAACAATTTTCCCTACTATATTTTTCGTTAAATTTAAAAAATTTTACAAAACAAAAATAGTTCTAAGTACTTTATTATCTTAAAACATGACTATGCAACGTATATAACTTACAATATAAATTTGTATTACCACCACGGTTGCCACAGTTGGTAGAATTCTACCCAAATTAGTAACCTTTTTTGTTAAATCTCTATAAAAATAAAATTTTGGAAAAAGTTTCTATAAACAAATTTTTGTGAGAAATTTTTTCTATAGAAATAAAATTTTGACAATAAATTCTATAGAAATAAAATTTTGAGAAAAAATTCCACAGAAATAAAATTTTGAGAAAATTTTTTATAGAAATAATATTTTGAAAAAAATTTCTATAGAAATACAATTTTGACAAAATGTTCTATAGAAATAAAATGTTGACAAAATTTTCTACAGGAATAAAGTTTACCACACATTATTAAAGATCAAGACTTGCCGGCTTCTAATTTCCTCCTCTAGAGCCACCAAAATGTAAAAATTATTACAAATTATGTTGAGTAAAAATGTCCTACATTGTGGCCCTACGTCCCTACAAGACGCTAAATATTAGAAAAACCCTACATATAGAGAATTTCCCCTACTTCTAGCAACACTGGCTGTGTTGATATTGCACCTACGGAGTTAGTATGCCACTAATATTGAGCCCATTATTAAAAAAGAGAAAATCGTTAAATTAGTGTGGGTAATAAATCAAAATTTGTAAAAATCGAGTAATATTCTTATGTAAAAGCTACAAGTACATATAAGTACGATCGGCTAGTACATCAAAATTTGAAATTTGAGTAACATTGGTTAATATATAAGAGTACTATGGCCAAATTTGGGAAAATCGAGCTATTCATATATATGGAAGCTATATCTAAATCTGAACCAATTTGCATAATATTTTGCGGGTTTGATTAATTCCACAAAAGGTTACCTTGTGCAAGATTTGAGTAAGATCAGTTAAGAAATGAGGCCTGTATGGTCAAACATAAGGTTATTAGGGGCGAATTTTTCAAAATCGGGTGATACATATATGGGAGCTATATCTACACCTGAACCGATTTCGATGAAATTATGCACATATAGTTAGTACTATAGAGGACTGGATCTAGCCAACTTTTAGTAAGATCGGTTAATAAATAAGGGTTCTATGGCCAAATTTGGGAAAATCGGGCTATACATATATATGGGAGCTATATCTAAATCTGAACCGATTTCGATGATTTTTTGCACATATAGTAAGTGCTATAGAAGACTGCATTTAGCCAAATTTGGGTCAAATCGGTTGATAAATAAGGGTTTTATGGCCAAATTTAGAAAAATCGGGCGGTACATATATATGGGAGCTATATCTAAATCTGAACCGATTTCGATGATTTTTGGCACATATAGTAAGTGCTATAGAAGACTACATTTAGCCAAATTTGGGTCAGATCGGTTTATAAATAAGGGTTTTGTGGCCAAATTATGGAAAATCGGGCGATACATATATATGGGAGCTATATCTAACTCTGAACCGATTTGGATGAAATTTCGCAGACTTGAAGGGCGACGGCAAAGATTACCTTTTGCCACATTTGGTGACGATGCGTTTGCAAAAACGCGCAACGTGACCCCATTTGTCGAAATCGGGCGATACATATATATGGGAGCTATATCTAAATTTGATCCGATTTCTTCCAAATTCAAATTTCATCAAAATCGGTTAATAATTGCGACCGGAATCCTGTGAACAACAAACAACATATAAATGTTTGGGCAATACCCAAAATGTATATGCTTGAAGCAAAATATGTTTGGGAGTATATGTTACAGAAGCGATTTTTTGTGAGCGTGTAGAAGAAGAAAAAAATGTGTTTTAATATTTCAAGGCCAGTCGATGCTGTTGATTCTAAATAAATATATTTAATACATTAATAAAACATGTCTTTTATTGAAGAAAAAATTGCTTATATAAATACATAAAATTGTATTTAAAAACGAAGGTAAGCAGTTCTAAATTTGAAGTAAAAAGTTTACCACAAATATGTAAGATTTGTCCAAATGAATGAAAAAAGTTCAATAAAATCATTCCATATATGAATTCTATTCAGTTAAATTTTTTCATTCTGTAGTATAGTGGTACATAAATATAGGAAAATGTTAACTAATATATGGAATGCATTCTACCTGCACGCACAGAAAAACCATGTTTGGACATGGTTGCCGCATTCATTTAATGCTTATCTAGAGCATGTAATTGCCGCGAAAACCATGTATTTTGTCTTTGTAAAAATAGTTTTCGAGCGGAGAAAAATGTATGGTGGCAATAAGCATTTGAATGGTTCTCAAATACCGCAAACATGTTCTATCATTTAAATGATAGAATTTGAGACCATTACATGGTCAGGAAAATCATGTACCTGACCATTCAATTTTTTTACTTTTTTGCAGGGAAAAAAGTATTTGTATAGGTTACGTATAGACAAGTCTAGAACCATTACATGGCCATAAAGACCATGTACATTGTTTTCGTGACCATTTACTTTTTTAATTTTTTTTGCAGTGAAAAGAATTTTATAAAAACATTGAGCAGGTACACACGATTTTCATTTTGCGCATCAGTCGTGTGTTGATTGTTTCTTGGAATGGACGGAGAATACGGATGTACTGTGTTTTGTGTTAATTTATTTATTCAGAAGTGACACGTGGGTTTATGTGAACACAAAAAAGGAAAATGTAAATGAAAAAATGTACCTGTTTTTTGTTCTGCATTTTGCTATCATTTATTTTTATTTGCAGTAACAGTCAGCGTTTGTACATTTGATGGGCACGATATAAATATGGAATAATTACTTATTGTTGACATTGAAATAAAACAGAGTGTGTAAAAATATATGATGTTTGCATGAACGGTATTATAAATACATATAAACAATGAATTAGTTTATAAATAAATAAAAACAAATAAATAAAGTTTATTTTGTGTTTTCTTTTCTCAAGTGGCGTCCTTTTTTCGACGATGAAAAAAGTTTTTTCATAAAGATCAAAACATTTTAGGTTGTGACCATGTTCTTTTAACTAGAAGAATAACGTTTTTAATGAATACCATAACATTTTAAATCGTGACCATTGTTTTTTCATTCAAACAAAATTCTTTTTATCAATATAATAACATTTTAGATGAGGACAATTATATTTTTCTTAGAACCATGTCCACTGAGCCAACATGGTTGCAGGTTAAAATGTTACATGGTCGCCGCAAAAATAGCTCCTATCATATTATTTTGCTCTTCGAATATGATTGTGACAATCATGTTTCTTCTCTGCGTGTAATTTCTACGAAAATCATATCGTTCAAAAAAAATAAAAATGTCTTTGGCGCTATACGAAGTTCAACTTTCTTCACAATGAGTTCATTTTAACTTAAAGAAGGGGTCACTTTTTTCTGGGTGCAGTCATCCGGAGGGCCCTCTGAAACTGATGTAGCGATGATCTGAGAAGCTGTATTCACTTAAAACCAGCCACTCAGATATCATTTCATTCAGTTCTTGCGAGGCCAAGGTGATGTCCAAAACCTCTTGCCTGTTTTTAGTGACAAAGATTGGGACATCTCCCTTCTTGCAAACTACCAGATTAGTGCGCAAAATAAACTCTATTAGCGACTCTCCCCTTGCATTAGTATCACTTCTTCCCCATATACAATGATGCGCATTCGCATCGCATCCCATAATGAGTTTCGTCTTTGTTTTCAGTGACTCTTCAACTAACATAAGGTCTTCACGGCACATGGAGGCATCTCCCTGTCATGCCTCATGTAGACCGAAGATACCCAATATTTTCATTTGGCTATTTCTAAATTGGCAACGACACACCCAGAAAAAAGTGTCTTCGAAACTAAAGCAAAAAATGTTCATCAATTTAGTTTAGCCATTTTATTTCCATTCAGTTAAATTTTTGTGTGAAATAATAAAATTTACTTGCATCAGTAAGAAAATCCTAAATTGAAAGCAGTTAGGAATAGTTCATTAACTAGAATAAGGCATGGCATTTTACTAATACTGTTTTCTTCGCTGGGTATAAGAATTTACTACTGAAAAAGAAAATTTTATTCACTGATAACAAAGCATTCGTAAAAATAAACAAAAACCGAACTAAAACCAAGTTTTCTCAAATTTAGTAAGATTTCTTATAAAATGATAATTCTGACTTCCTTTATTATAGAAAGCTTATCATACATACGAATAACACTTGGCATAGAAAAATATTTTAGTTCATTCGTACTAAGACGTATTCAATCCTTTCCTATATTCTAACACACTTGTTAGAATATAGGAAAATTTCCTATATTTCTTTTATCTACCTGTAATCGATGTGTTTGCGCGTGGGTTGTTTTTTAGTTGGAATCGCGTTGTTATGGTATACGGAGAGATTGTTAAAAAATAATATAGTAAAATAATATAATAAAAAACAAAAAATATATAAAATATTTGTTATTTTAAACTAGTGAGAAAAATGTTCGTTTTTTTTTTGAAAATTGGTTTATAAAAAAGAAAACGCCAGCAGTATAACAACCCCTTCATTCGACTTCATTTTTGAAATCTTCAATTTACAGGTAATATTCAGTGACGCTAACCTTTTGTGAAAAAATTGGTTTAGGATTTTTTGTCTATATTTGTAGGTATTGAAATTGTAAAAGGTGGACAAAATTGCTAGGAAGCAACTTATTCAAAGTGAAAGGTACTAGAAAAAGAAAAAAAATGTGTTTTAATATTTCAAGGCCAGTCGATGCTGTTGATTCTAAGTAAATATATTTAATATATTAATAAAGCATGTCTTTTATTGAAGAAAAAATTGCTTATTTAAATACATAAAATTGTATTTAAAACGAAGGTACACACAAAAAATAACTGCAAATAAATATTAACAACTTTATTTGTATGTAGAATCTGCTTATGCTCAACACATTTGTCTACTGAACATGAGGCATTTGTTGTTGAAATGTGTTTGTAGATGCTTCACAGAGGAAATAATAGAAATATTCAAAATTTTCAACAAATTGTTTTGTTGCGAAAATAGTTGACTGCTATCGATATGAAAACAAAAATACAAGACTGGTTACGCGCACATCGCTGAGAACATGTACGAAAGCTAAAAGAAGTATGCGGAGAATACCGTTAGAACAAAACTAGTATGAGCACGTGCACGTATATGATAGCAAGCAAAGAGCTCACTCATCAGAGAATACAGAAAGACATTTATAAATGTCTGTGAAAAATGTATATTTCAATATGGTAGTTTCTTAAATGTGTTTTTGTATGAGATAAATAATAAAACCATATTAATATCGGGATTAGAGTTATTACAATTCTAATTAACTAGAATATATAGCACTGGGCAAAAAGTTGTCAAAATGCTTGCTAGACCCGGGACTACTCAAATTTAAAATTGTCAAACATTTACAAAACCGAGTATAGGATTTTCGACACAAAAATGTTACATGTTCCCCGTCCAAAAATAACATTTTGGTCATATTCCTTCTCTGTGTGTACTTAACAAAATATCTCCAAAATTGTTTCGGCAATTTTGCAATTTTGGTGCAATTCATAGCAAAATTCTGTCAATTTTAATTTCAATTTAATTTTTTATCAATATACCAATAAATTTGTTACAGGTCATTGATAGACTCCAACAAACAATTTTTTCGTTCAAATTCAAAAATATTTGTTGAGGATTAAACGTAACGTTCAACAACAAATATTTTGTACTGTTGGATGCTCAACAAATTACTTACAAATTATGTTATTGAGAACACAAATTATTTGTTGCCTTCTGATGGTAACGATTGCTAACAACTTTTTTGTAATAATGGTTATTAAAAGTACAAATTAGTTTGTTGCAGGAAAATTAACAAATTTTGTTATTGGTTTTCCAACAAAAGTTATTGGTTCTCAAACTTATTTTTATCTGTGTCAGCAGTTCTAAATTTGAAGTAAAAGGTTTACCACAAATATGTAAGATTTGTCCAAATGAATGAAAAAAGTTCAATAAAATCATTCCATATATGAATTCAATTCAGTTAATTTTTTCATTCTGTAGTATAGTGGTACATAAATATAGGAAAATGTTAACTAATATATGGAATGCATTCTACCTAATTTCTACGAAAATCACATTGTTCAAACAAATAAAAATGTCTTTGGCGTTATACGAAGTTCAACTTTCTTCACAATGAGTTCATTTTAACTTAAAGAAGGGGTCACTTTTTTCTGGGTGCAGTGTCTGCATTGCACATTGAAGGAAGCAGAAAAAAGTTCAGTTCGTTTTTAGCAATAATACAGGCTCGATTTACATCATTACCAGTGTACTCCAATTGTTTGAACCCCGGAGTACTTAATTCACATATTTTGTTTCTATAAACATATGGTTCTTGAATAAGAACTATGTCTATGTCCCCTTTCATCAGGAGAACTTTTAAGGCAGCACATGCAGCCTTACAATGATGAAGATTTATCAGGAAGATCAATAGGACCATCGAGATTTTCAACAACCGTCACATCAGCCGCTTCAATCGAGTCATCAAGAATGTCCTCTTCAGAGATCTCGGTGACTCTCGCAATAACCATAGGTTCAACTTTGGTGAGTTCTGAGTCAGTAGAAACCTCCTCACGCATACGGTATCTATCCATGTCTTCAGCTTTGGTATCCCCTAGGATCCGCTTACTTCTGATTCAGACAGAGGCTTGTCCATTTCTGAATCCTTTAGCTGATCGCTTTTATATATATTCATTTGGATATAATGAAAGCCATAACATACACGGCCCTGAGACTTTGCTAGATGTGGCAAAGACTGAGTGTTCAATATAAATACTGCATGCCGTCTTGGTCCATCCACTTCATCCAAACGGCCAACTTTCCAATCAGCTGTTGGAAGATTTGGATTGCATCATTTCAGCCTATTTAAATAGATTCAGGGTCAGAAGGGTTTGCTGGTATCCACGCATGTGCTCTAGGTCTAGCCGGTATATCTTTCTTCTCGACTAACTCTAGAGCAGCTCCTTCCCAAACTTCACCAATTAGTATCAGAGCAGCTTTAAAACATTCTATAGACCTATGGTCCTCAAATGCGACTAGCTTAAATCGTCCTTGATACCAACCAGCCTCTTAGTGTCGAGGATCTGGGCCGGGAAACTTTTCCAGCACCTGTGAGTAGACGACATACAGAGCAGTCTCAATTTCCCCCCATTTTTGCTTTGGAACCATACCGTCCAATGCTCCTTTATTAATGATAGCCATCACAAGGCTGTCTTTAGCAACTGAGGCAAACGATCTTTGATCCCTTTTGGAGGATGGCAGCTCATCCGGTGATCGTTCCCTTTTTCCAGTCTCAAGAATTCCTTGAGCCCATTTTAAGGAATCGCTTTGTTTAGTCGTGCTTGGGTCGACTGATCCTAACTTCTTTAGGATAAACAAAGCATTTCTGCGTTCCTTGAATCTCTTTCGTGAGGGATTACCTCCTTTTGATGTCGTTACCTTAGAAAAAGTTAGACTTGTCAGAGTGTTGCCACCTGTCGACCCGTCTACTGGTCGACTAATTGGGCCTAACTCTTGGTCATTGTCCAAATTTATAACTCCAGTCGATACCCGTCCACTGGGCCCTGAAGTTAGCAACAAAGTGGATGACTTTGAATTTCGCAGCATGGTGGCTTAATATCACACCACCGTGGTGCAATGGTTAGCATGCTCGCCTTGCACTCACAAGGTCGTGGGTTCGATTCCTGCTTCGACCGAACACCAAAAAGTTTTTCAGCGGTGGATTATCCCACCTCAGTAATGCTGGTGACATTTCTGAGGGTTTCAAAGCTTCTCTAAGTGGTTTCACTGAAATGTGGAACGCCGTTCGGACTCGGCTATAAAAAAAAGGAGGTCCCTTGTCATTGAGCTTAACATGGAATCGGGCAGCACTCAGTGATAAGAGAGAAGTTCACCAATGTGGTATCACAATGGACTGAATAGTCTAAGTGAGCCTGATACATCGGGCTGCCACCTAACCTAAACTAATATACCACCACACTTGTAATTCTTAGTAGGTACCTATTACGATGAGTTTATCCGCTATTATAAAAACGCGTCCGTTCCTTTCGACGGTTGAAAAGATTTTAGGTTACACAATTTACAAAATATTCAGGACGAATTTCATTACATCGAAATAATGATAATCTTTGCGTTAAAAAGTCATCCATTACATTTAAGACACAATTCTTGGAAATCTGCGTCCCTCCGTTAAAATCGTATTTCTTTGAACTAAGGAAAGCTTTCCTTAAAGTAAAGAAGAATCTTTTTAATTTAAGGAAATCGTCCGTAAATTAATTGATGTATTGAATCTTTAGATTTAATATAAAAAAGCTTCAAATATAGGCTAAGATTTATTTTGAGGATTTTGTATCTTTGGTTTATAGTTGATGTGGAATTAAGAAAACGATAATGTTATCTTTGCTTGCAGCCTTGACATTGAAATTAAAAACAATGCACAAAGAAAATTTCATTTAAAATTAAGCCAACGAAAATTTGTCATTGCTATAACAAAAACATTTTCATCAATACAATGAAAATATTCATTAAAAGTAAAAAAACGTTACATTGATTAACAGAAAGTTCGTTAGAATAACGAAATATTTCATTGTATTAATGAATTTGTTTCATTGGCTCACTTTTAATTAATAAAAATAAGCTTTTTCTGTTAGTGAAGTATATACGGCCGAACGTTATATAACCTCCACAATGGATTGCGTATAAGTTCCTCTAAATACTGTTATCCGCAATCAAATTACATAACTAATTGTTTGTAAGTCATATGGCATATATAGTCATACGCAAAGAAAAAAAGTTTGGAAAACGTGTACCTTATTCTTTTGTTGAAGTTTTTCGCAAAAAACTGTTGTTACAAAATTTTTATTATGCAATAAAAACTATTAATTTCTGTTTCAAAATCACAGCCCATTTCGTTTACATCAAGCATTGTACATTAAGACTTTAATAAGACACATTTTGAAGTTGCATAGTAAAAAGTTGCATAGTAGTATGTAATGCCGAAAATCTTTTTGAAATCTAGCAAACATTTTTGGAATATACGTAAAATTATATTATATCCGTTTTTAATAGTTGGAGTTTTAAGAAAGTGATCGGCTCGTGGGCGCCCAAAGCTTTGCTCAATAAATATATGTAACTGCTTGATTGTATGCTTTGCTTGTACGTAGATAGCTAGATCGGCAATTGTCTGTGGATAGTATATTGATTTACAAACTGCGATTTGATTCTCCATCCAGGCGAAAGGTAAAATTAAACAAAAATATATAATCAAATAATTTATTCTACATTGTTTGTATTACAGAAAATGGTGGCTAAGAATTGAAGGGAGAATGATGTGAAGGAAGATGCAATTAGCCAGAAAAATAAAAAAAATTGAGTTAGCCTTTATGACAATGTTTTCATGTCCAGGAATCAACGTTTTTCACAAAAAGTATATACTTTTCTTCCAAACAAGCCTTTTACAGCGAAAAGCAAAGAGGAAACGATATACGTTTGTCCAAAATTTTGTTTGAAAGGAAAGAATTATGTTTTTGCGCGTATATTATGAAAAAAAGACAGAATATATATATAAATAACCCTCTTTAGTTCTGATCGTTTGATATAGAGGAGTCTATAAATAATTATGAACCGATATGAACCAAAGTTTGTATGGTAATTAGAAGGAAAATTTCATCCGGATCGGAGGAAATCCACTCCTCCAAGAGTATTCGGAAATGAAATCGGGAGATCGGTTTATATGGATGATATATAATTATGAACCGATATGGACCAATTTGTACATGGTTGTTAGAGGGCATATACTAAAATCACGTTCCAAATTTCAACCGTATCAGTTTTTGAAGTTTCGTTGTAAAAATTTAATATAGTGATATGTAATACCGAACATGCTTTTTAAGAAACTCAAGAGATTTGTTTTCTTTATATCGGTGTGTGTGTGTGTGTGTGTGGCACAATCTGTCTATAAATAGAACTGTTCAACTACATGTGTTGGTCGTGCTTTGATGGCTATAGCGATAATTGTGTGTTAATAACATTACGAGCTTCATGGCCTATAGGCCATGTTAGCAGTGTTGCCAACTCCCCAAGGCCAAAAAGCACCAAAAAAATATTATAAATTCTAACATACCACCTTCCACCACAAAATCGAAAATTAAATGCTCTACTACTAAAAAAAAAAAAAAAAAAACTTCTGAAGATGTATTATAGAACTTTTGTGAATTGAATTTCAAAAAGTTAAGGTGGGTATTAAGATCGAGTTTAGCCGCTAAAATATAAAATAGTCATTTTTCCACAATTACTTTTCTTTAATAAATCATTTTAAGGAATACAAACTTTGTGAAAATTTGCTTTTGGCTATTCCCCATCAAGTTATAATAAAATTTGCAGCAAATATGCATAATTTTATGCCCATTTTTACTGAGACAGTTTTCACTTTAGCGGCAAAACTCAAACTTAGTACTCACCATTATGAACCGCTATTCAAGTATACACCTTAATCAGTTTTAATGCTTTCGTCCAATTCATTTTGATCAGTGATGTTTTTCAACTTTCAAAATATTAATATATGGAAGGAGTCTATTGCTTATTTCAGTTGTGCGTGCTTTTCTGAATTTAATACAAACGTTTTTAATGACATCTTTACCAAATTCAAAAATTCGGCACTCATCGCTCTACTTTCCTACAGAATACCCTAAATAACAGTATTAATTAAAAAATAATCAATACCAACTTCATAACAATCAAATTCTATATTTGGCAATAAATTTGAGTTTCTTCGGCTCTTGAAAGTCTAGTCAAAATTTTTGTATCAATTAAACTTAATACTGTTCAAAATAAAAAAGCACTAAAAGCACTAAATGAAAATGCCAGAAAGCACCAAGTTGGTGCTTTTTTTGAAAAGGCACTAAAAATGCAATTTGGTGCTTTTTAGAAATCAAAAAGCACTAAATTTGGTGCTAAAAGCACCAAATTGGCAACACTGCATGTTAGTTAGTTTTCTGTTGGTTTCGTTTTGAGGTCTGAGAACAAAAAAAAGTCGCTGGGGGCCAGATCTGGAGAATACGGTGGGTGGGGAAGCAATTCCAAGCTCAATTCATGAATTTTTGCCATCGTTCTCAATGACTTGTGGCACGGTGCGTTGTCTTGGTGGAACAACACTTTTTTCTTCTTCATATGGGGCCGTTTTGCCGCGATTTTGACCTTCAAACGCTCCAATAACGCCATATAATAGTCACTGTTGGCGGTTTTTCCCTTCTCAAGATAATCGATAAAAATTATTCCATGCGCATCCCAAAAAACAGAGGTCATTACTTTGCCAGCGGACTTTTGAGTCTTTCCACGCTTCGGAGACGGTTCACCGGTCGCTGTCCACTCAGCCGACTGTCGATTGGACTCAGGAGTGTAGTGATGGAGCCATGTTTCATCCATTGTCACATATCGACGGAAAAACTCGTTAACAGCTGCAAACACCGCTCAGAATCATCAACACGTTGTTGTTTTTGGTCAAATGTGAGCTCGCGCGGCACCCATTTTGCAAAGAGCTTCCGCATATCCAAATATTGATGAATGATAAGACCAACCCGTTCCTTTGATATCTTTAAGGCCTCTGCTATCTCGATCAACTTCATTTTACGGTCATTCAAAATCATTTTGGGCGTCCACTGCGTTCACCGTCCTCCGTGTTCATTTCACCACGCTTGAATTTTGCATACCAATCAATTATTGTTGATTTCCCTGGGGCAGAGTCGGGAAACTCATTATCAAGCCAAGTTTTTGCTTCCACCGTATTTTTCCCTCCAGAAAACAGTATTTTATCAAAACACGAAATTCCTCTTTTTTCCATTTTTTTCACAATAACAAATGTTGCTTCACAAAAGACGCTCTATCTCACAAACTAATTGACTTATAGACGTCAAATTTTGACACGAATCAGTTGGTACTATATAAAAATAATATGCATTTAATACTAGCGACGCCATCTATGTGTCAGACCGGGGACTTATCAGCCAACCTGTTATTGCGGAATTTTTTTAGTAAGTATACTAATAATATAGTATATATTCTGTTAATTATATTCTTTATTTTCAGGTACCATTCAGATGTACATGCTTTGCGATACGTTCCCGTAAAGACACCTTTCTATTATGTATTTAAATTATGTTTTTTGTTTTGTATTTTTTAATTTTATCTTTAAATATGTTTGTGAGATATATTAATTTTAATTTAATATAATTCATGTTAATAAATAAATTAAAATAATCAAATTGTAGTTTAATCGATTTGTGGTCTAATGATTACAATACTGAAATGAAGCTATTTATATATGTATCCCACAGTTACTACTTATTTCTTGTGCTAAACGTAATGCTAAGGATATCCAATTGGCTCCCTCCAATGGCATCCCCATGTTAACTTCACCAGTTAAATACATGTCGAGTAGATTTGGGAGTAACTAGTGGTACTTATTGGTGATAGGTGAATTTGGTAGTCAATAACTAGTTACTTGAACAAGGGGGATGAGTTTCTGAAAATTCTAAAGTATTGAGATGAGCTTTGTTGTTGTTTTTTTTTGTTCTTCAAACATAACGGATAATTATCTCAGAGAGCTGTACAAATTGTCCAGCAAATAAGAGAATTTTCCCGCGTCTATTTTACAGGCAACCAGTTATCTGTGTTATAATTGTTCGACTATTCCATAGATTACTTTTCTCCTCTTAAATAAGCAGTCATTCTTGTAATTGTTTATATAAATTGGGAAAATGCGACAATGGCTTCTTGCCGAACAAGCGGATAGTGCTTGGTTACCAATATGTTTTCTTTATGTATGTATGGTCCGCGGTTCCGTCTTAACCAAAGGTAAAATGTGAAAATGTCTAAAATCGTTATTTCATCCCGAAAAAGGGGCTCTAATGCCAACTGAACTTTATTTTAGTTCATGAAGATTAGTGGATTTTAGTTAAATTTTGCACAATATGAGTAAATGTTCCTTACACGCAAAAAAATAATTCTTTCCTCCCAAACGAAATTTTAGACAAACAAAGTTCGTTTCTCATTTGCTTTTCGCTGTAAGGAAGTGAAAATATATACATTTTGTGATAAACGTTTATTCTTTTCCAGGATGTAAAAACAATTTCATAAAGACAAACTCAAAAAAAAACATTGTTTTCTTGCTAATTGCATTTTCCCTCACATCTTTCTCACATCCACGAGGTTTTTTAGTTCTTTACACCTTTTCCTGTAATACCAACAATGTAGAAGAAATTATACGATTTTATAAATTTTTTAAATTTTTTTAACTTTTGCCTGGACGGAGAAACGAACCGCGGCCTATGCACTTTGTAAGCCAACACACTAACCACAGAGCTATGTACCTGTTATGGTCATCAATAGATAAATATCCATATAAGTTATATTTGTATAGAATACCTTGCGGCGCCCACGAACCGAATAAACAAAGTTTATTTAACAGAAACAAACATTTATTTTGGCACCGTGGATCAGTGGTTGCTACGTCCAACTTGCATGCCAAGGGTCGTGGGTTCGATCCCTGCTACGACCAAAGTTTTTTTTGTTTTTTTTTTTTTTGACATATATTCCAGATATGTTCGGAAAATTCCGAAAAAATGTTCAACATTACATTGTAGTATATTAAATTTTGAACTGTAAAATGTGTCTTATTAAAGACCTAAAGTCAGAACAGAACAGTGTTTGATATAAACGAAATGGACTTTGTTGTTGTTTCAAAAATAACTTTTTTTTATTGAAAAAATAAAAATTTTGTAACAAACGATTTTTTTTTTTGGTGATAAAAGTTTAAAATTTTCGAAGCAATTCAAAAAACTCTAACAAAAGAAAACGTTTTCGGTACACGTTTTCCAAACGTGTTTTTTCTTTGCGTGTATTTGAATAATTTTTTGCTATCTTTAATGACGTGAACAAAAAATAAGAAAAAAAGTTGTATACAAACATAGTGCAAAATTTTACTACAAAATAAAATAGTTCCTTTTTTCCTAAAATGTCAGAAGTTTGCTTAAATTGAGTTCAAAAGTCTCTAAAATGAGTAAATTTTACTAAAAGTGTACCTGTCCTGAACTTCGTACAGCGCTAAAGACATTTTAACAATTTTTAAATCCAATTTTTTCTTTCAACATCTGAAATTTTCTTAAACAACAGAAAAAAATTAATTATTTTTAAAAAGATTTCTTCAGTTTGACAAAAAGTATTAACTTATTTATAACATGTTGCAATTAGAAAACTATTTTAGTTAAAATTTTCTAAACTAAACCACTGTGGGTTCACTTTTTTTAGTGTTGCTTCATTTTTTGTGCCACAGAAAAAAGCGCCAAATAAAGCACGTCTATACGAGAAAGATATGAAGATGTCAGAAAATTCATAAAAATGTTTTTATTAAATTGTTTTCACAATCTGCAATAGAATCCACGTGTATCATAAAAAGTCTCTAATTTGTTTGTTATTTTTTTTGCGTGTTCGAATTTTTATTCGAAGTTAACGAATTGAAAAGAAATCCATTCTCTTTAAGAAATTTGTCAAAATAATTATATAAATATAGTACCAAAAGGGTGATACGGTCAAAATTTGGTCAATATAAACTTGACGTATTTCTTTCAATTTTGCATTTAAAAAACCTGAACACCCCTCATTTTGAAGGTGTGTGTGTAGAATGCTGCTCCTATATGCCGTCCAAGCAAGAAGAGCAGCGTATCAAAATTTTGCTCGCGCATCGCGAAAATCCGAGCTACTCGCACGCAAAGCTGGCAAAATCGCTAAAAGTTGCCAAATCAACCGTTACAAATGTAATTAAAGTGTTTGGGGAACGTTTGTTGACAGCCAGGAAGTCTGGATCGGGGGGAAATCGAAAACCGGAAGCCGCTGAGACGACAAAGAGAGTTGCCGGTAGTTTCAAGCGAAACCCTAACCTCTCTCTCCGAGATGCCGCGAGCATCGAGCCAAAAAACGAGCCGGACTATCGATTTACAAGAAGGTAGTGACTCCAAATCGCGATGATAAACAAAATTCGACGGCCAAAGCGCGATCCCGGAGGCTGTACACGATGATGCTGACGAAGTTTGACTGCGTGGTAATGGACGACGAAACCTACGTCAAAGCCGACTACAAGCAGCTTTCGAGACAGGAGTTTTATACGGCAAAAGGAAGGGGAAAGGTAGCAGATATTTTCAAGCACATAAAACTGTCAAAGTTCGCAAAGAAATATCTGGTTTGGCAAGCCATCTGTACCTGTGGCTTGAAAAGCAGCTTTTTCATAGCTTCCGGGACTGTCAACCAAGAAATTTACGTGAAAGAGTGTTTGAATAAACGTCTGCTGCCTTTCCTGAAGAAACACGGTTGTTCCGTACTGTTTTGGCCGGATTTGGCATCTTGCCATTATTGTATCCTGTATTTCGAATCCTTATGCATTGAACTGAAAGCCCAAAAAAATTCCCATTATGCGCTGCCTTTTTTCTATTTTCTTCTTTCAAGTGGACAGAATTAATTTAGTTATTTTCGATGATGATGAGGCCTCGCCCATTCAGATAGTCGGAAATTGTTGCCTTTGCAAGCTAATGTCTGTTTTAACAGCATCCAAATGTGAGAAGTCGCTTGCCGGTCTTCGTTGCTAGCTACTACGACATCAAATGTATTTAACGTTTCACCACTTTTGCTAATAATGAGCAAATATTTACCAGTCAGTAACGTGATGTGATGCTATCACCGTTTACCAAACCAGCAGGACTACAAACATGACTACCTAACGTACACACACACATGCACACATATCAATATCCTTGCATAACCACTCGCTTATTGACACAAAACTGATCTGTAAGGATAAGAGTTTCAGGTTGCTACTCAGCATTGTTGGCATATTGTTGATGGGTAATTGCGAGCGGCAAGGGGTGTTATTTCATTGAGACTAAGAGCTGAAGGCTCAAATAAAATATATTCCGATTGTGATGAGATAATAAAGGAAACATATTGGCAAAATTTCAGCTGAGGGCCTGTGTTACATTTGATGTTCATTCATTTAAACCATTCAAGGAGACCAAACAGTGAGAGCCTCATGTCTAGCAGTCAATAGTTGGTGTGCCAGTATTATACTACAGACGTTCGTTAGACTATAATTCAAGTCATCAAATAAATTATGAATAAAATTTGAATGTGAATGAAGATGGACATGAACATGAGCTCAGCGCTCAGTACACAGTATCATATGTACATGTAAGTGGAAAACAAATTCCAATATATCACAGGCCAAGGAATATGAATTATACTACCTCATCTTATTTAGTTGCATACACCGAAAAAAAAGTTTACTATTTTTTATGAAAAATGAACTAACCCATAGTAAGAATGACCATGATCTGGCGCCAAAGATTTTTTTCATCTAGATAAGTTCATGATTTTCTTATAAATTAGTTCATGTATTGCATCGTATTTTAGTTCATTATTACTATGCTGTGGGAAGAATATAGTTAAACTCATTCAAAATATTCCTGCTATCCGGAAAAATGAACAATTTTTTGGGAAACCTGTATTAAGAAATTGGTTTGAACTAAATTGTTAGTCAGTATAATTTTCAAAACGTAGAGAAATTGAGGAATCAAAGGTACAACAAGCCTGTATAGACCTAAGAAATTTTTCGTACAAAACAAGTCAATTTTCTATTACCACCAGTATTTTATTTCAAAAAATTATTATTATATTACACAAAACTATGGGTTATGATATACAATAAAGGAAATATTTTTATTAGAACGTTGGACGCAGTTACTTGTCGGTAGTTAGTAATTGCTTCTTCACCACTGTGGTATCACAATGGACTGAATAGTCTAAGTGAGCCTGATACATCGGGCTGCCACATAACCTATCCTACCTATCCTAATTGCTTCTTCAAAAGAGTAATATTCTATGTTATTAGGACTAAACTAGTTAATTTAAATGTCCATGTTTTCTATTCATATGAAAGATATATGTGGCATAAGTTGCTGTATTCAATTGAATTGTCGAATTTCATCGATTTTGGCTAACTTTTGTTGGGCGGATTTGTCTTATAAGCATCTGAAATTGCAAAGTTATACAAAATATAAGAAAAATATTATCAAATTCCATCGTACATATTGATTTTTTACTTACGATTTTCAAGAGTACTTCCTAGAGCCAATAAGGATATCAGCTTATTTAGCATTAAACAGTAAGAATATTCAAAAAAATTACCATTGCAAGACCTCTCTACCTGCAAGTGAAAATAATTATTTTTAATAAATTGAAATTTTGGTTTTATTAAAAACGGACAAAATACCGTTTATAGAAAAACTTACCACATTGAAAAATCCATCCAGTAGGTACATTATTGGAATCATATCCATGGACTAATGGGACGTTTTTGAAATTATTCTCAGAATATATTTGAAATAAAAAATATTATAAAATTAGACATAATTTCCACTTGTCAGTATAGCATTTAGTATTTAAGATGTATATTAAGTTCGAGTTTAGAGGCTAAAATCGCAATTTTCATGATAAGTTTTCTTTAATAATCCATTATAAAAAATAATCTTTATAAACAAGTAAGTAAAGTATAAAGTCGGGCGGGGCCGACTATATCATACCCTAAACCACCATTACAGAATTAGTAATCATAAGCATTTGTGGGGTAACATATAGGTCTGGGAGATAAACCGCAGTTACATATTTAAGAAAATTAAGGGGGACATGTCTATGGGTGCTTTGTGTCACTCTGACTATAGCTCATAGTCAATGTTGCCAGGGAAAATGTTCGGTTTTCCATACAAGGACAAAAAAAGTTCCCTACTTTCCCATACATTCCCAAACAATTTTCCCTACTATATTTTTCGTTAAATTTAAAAAATTTTACAAAACAAAAATAGTTCTAAGTACTTTATTATCTTAAAACATGACTATGCAACGTATATAACTTAGAATATAAATTTGTATTACCACCACGGTTGCCACAGTTGGTAGAATTCTACCCAAATTAGTAACCTTTTTTGTTAAATCTCTATAAAAATAAAATTTTGGAAAAAGTTTCTATAAACAAATTTTTGTGAGAAATTTTTTCTATAGAAATAAAATTTTGACAATAAATTCTATAGAAATAAAATTTTGAGAAAAAATTCCACAGAAATAAAATTTTGAGAAAATTTTTTATAGAAATAATATTTTGAAAAAAATTTCTATAGAAATACAATTTTGACAAAATGTTCTATAGAAATAAAATGTTGACAAAATTTTCTACAGGAATAAAGTTTACCACACATTATTAAAGATCAAGCCTTGCCGTAAATGTAAAAATTATTATATTGTTGAGTGAAAATATCCTACATTGTGGCCCTACGTCCCTACAAGACGCTTAATATTAGAAAAACCCTACATATAGGCAATTTCCCCTACTTCTAGCAACACTGGCTGTGTTGATATTGCACCTACGGAGTTAGTATGCCACTAATATTGAGTCTATTATTAAAAAAGAGAAAATCGTTAAATTAGTGTGGGTAATAAATACAAATTTGTAAAAATCGAGCAATATTCTTATATAAAAGCTACAAGTACGTATAAGTACGATCGGCTAGTACATCAAAATTTGAAATTTGAGTAACATTGGTTAATAAATAAGAGTACTATGGCCAAATTTGGGAAAATCGAGCGATGCATATATATGGAAGCTATATCTAAATCTGAACCAATTTGCATAATATTTTGCGGGTTTGATTAATACCACAAAAGGTTATCTTGTGCAAGATTTGAGTAAGATCAGTTAAGAAATGAGGCCTGTATGGTCAAACATAAAGTTATTAGGGGCGAATTTTTCAAAATCGGGTGATACATATATGGGAGCTATATCTACACCTGAACCGATTTCGATGAAATTATGCACATATAGTTAGTACTATAGAGGACTGGATCTAGCCAACTTTTAGTAAGATCGGTTAATAAATAAGGGTTCTATGGCCAAATTTGGGAAAATCGGGCTATACATATATATGGGAGCTATATCTAAATCTGAACCGATTTCGATGATTTTTTGCACATATAGTTAGTGCTATAGAAGACTACATTTAGCCAAATTTGGGTACGATCGGTTGATAAATAAGGGTTTTATGGCCAAATTTAGAAAAATCGGGCGGTACATATATATGGGAGCTATAACTAAATCTGAACCGATTTCGATGATTTTGTGCACATATAGTTAGTGCTATAGAAGATTATATTTAGCCAACTTTGATGCAAGCCAATCTCCCGTCCAAAGATAATAAAAGAAGAAGATGGAGATTGGCTACTGAGCACATCAAACCATTTACCACATTAGTTTAATACCCGAACCAAACGCGTATACGACAAGTATTGACATAGCATTAAAATGCAAATATGGGAGCTATAGCTAAATCTGAACCGATTTCGATGATTTTGTGCACATATAGTTAGTGCTATAGAAGATTATATTTAGCCAACTTTGATGCAAGCCAATCTCCCATCCAAAGATAATAAAAGAAGAAGATGGGAGATTGGCTACTGAGCACATCAAACCATTTACCACATTAGTTTAATACTCGAACCAAACGCGTATACGACAAGTATTGACATAGCATTAAAATGCAAATAAAAAGAAATTAAGAGCACGAAATAAATTTCCATAAAGGGGAAAATGTAATTTTTTTTGTTGTTGCCCAAAATTTAACATTGTTTCATTAAGAAAATTACATTTTTCATTTAAAAAATAAAAACGAAAAACAACTAAAAGATTACAAACATTTAATAAACTAATCTAATAAATGCAACATTTGGTATGACGCAAGCCAATCTCCCATCTTCTTCTTTTATTATCTTTGCTCCCATCTTCCTCTTTTATTATCTTTGGCATAAATGACGCAATAACAAACACAAACAATCATACGAGATATACACAAAATGTCTCTAAAAACTCCTTCACATGATGCACTCACATTTTCCAGTAGCACCTTTGTTGATTAGTTGGAATTCTATCTATAAGTTAAGGTAAAATATATACCAAATCTATGACGAATCTCTAAAAAATTATATACACCCGTCAAGAATTATATTAACTACTTTTTGTTCTACTTTATCTAAAATTTTCAATGTGAGTAAAAACACTCCAACATAGAGTAAAAAGGGAAATAATCTGTAGGTAGTCATCGTAGGAATCGGAAATGTCGTTAAGTTCATTTTTACTAAATTTTTTTTTCCACACAAAATTTTTTCTTAGTAAATTGTCCACATTTCGTAGTAAGATTTTTATATTGCCCATGTATTTTTATAATAGAATCAACGATGCATTAACAACTGTGTGGGAAATTTATTTAAGGAAAAATCCTTCCCATTTCGTAGTTAGTGAACTAACAAACATTTACTGAATTTTTATAAGTTTTCCTTTTGCTAAGTTAATTTTCGTTGTGGAAAATCCCCAAAGTGAGGACATATATTGAAAAAACGTTATTTTTGTAATTTGCATATATCTCAGCTTTTTACTGGTAGGATGTTGAAACCTTTTACAGTTATTTAGTGGACACAGAGGGCTTTTTAGACAACAGATCGGCTTAGCAATCGGTCCTTTGCCGAATGAGAATTTTTGAAAACAATATTTTTTCTTTTTTAAAAATTGCCGATATTGGGAGAAGAATAACTCATATACTACTTGACCAAAATGACCGATAAAAGCTTAAAACGTATCCTTATATGGTCGCCTATAAGAAAAAAGTAAAAAAGATTGGGAGAAATATATAAAAAAAAATGTTACGACGGAAAGAAAGTATGTGGTTTTTCCAAAAAAAAAAAAAAAAAATGGTCAAAATTCGACATTTTTTTGAAATTCTAATTTGTGGACTTTACAACTTTTTATCTAACGCACATGGATACACATTTTTTTCTTCTAGGATTCGTAGGATTTTGTGGAATGCAGTTAAGAAGAAAATCTTCTAGGTTCCGAATACTGACCCACTTTGTCAAAATTTTGCAAAAAAAAAAAATAAATTGTATGGCCCATATCTTGCAAACGTTAACAAATAATTGCACCCGCACGCAAACTTTTTTGTAGAGCTTTACAAGTTCTACCCAGCAATGAAAAAATCATCGAAATCGGAAAATTGCGGTAACCAACTTTCAACGCCTACAGGTCAACTCTTGGTACCACTAGGGGGTCCCTAGTAGGGACTCACAAATTGGCAAACTTAGGGGAAAACACTTCAGCTTTCACACACAGAAAAAATTATGTTGCTATCTCTATCCGTTCAAAAGTTACAGAATTATTTAAAAAAAATGCGATTTGGAACCACTGTGGGACGGTGGCAAAATGAAACGGACACGTTCACAAAAAATTAAAATGGACTGTTCATTATTTCGTCCACGGGCGTTCACGATTTCATGAATGACATTCGTTTTTCTTTGGTCATGAAAAGTCTTAAAATAATCGTTAGATGTTATTACAACTCCCTCGGTGGTACAATGTGATTAGGCGACTGTTAACGCGTATGGTGCAGATAACACAGGTTCGAGTCACGCTAGCGGAAATCTTTTTTTTAAATTTTGTTTATAAAGTCGTAACCATAACGTTTTCAGATCAATGAGCACGCCGTGCATGATTTTTTCTATGAGTGTGCGTAATATATCAAAATCTGTGAAAATGTGGCGACACATACATAGGGGAACTATACCTAAATTTAAAATGACAAGGCCGCTACTTTTGGATTCAATATAAGCAACTAAATGAAGTTTGAACATTGGGCTACACATATTTGTGGAAGTTATTTCATATTTAATATTAATTCGAAAGAAGTAAGCAAAGTTTAAAGTCGAACTAAAACTTTTGCCACTATCTCAAATCCATAAAATTTATTAGAAACTATAAAAAGGTTTATATTCCCATATACATTTACTTAAATCTGGATCGATTTGGACAAAATTTTTAAACTTCTACAAATTCTCTACACTCAAAAAAAAAAAGTTTTTCTTGGATCCAAAGATTTTGACCTTCCTTTAAGGATTTTGGTATTGATTCCGAGCCAAAGATGCGGCTTCTTTAAAATAAAGACATTTTTTAGCGACCTATCTGACTTTAAATCTAGGACGAATAAAATTAAAATTAAGATACAGATCAAATTTTCATCCTCTTTTCACGGTTTATTAATAAAGGTACTCACGTACAAACAAATCTCAGTTTAAAAATCTAAATTATAACGGATACTTCAAAGTAAAAAACGTTTTCTTAATTCCAAAAAAACTTTAAACCAAAGACGCTAAATCCTCAAAATAAGTCTTAGCCTATATTTAAAGCGTTTCCATCTTAACTCTAAAGTTTCAATATTTCAGTTAATTTAAGGACAATTTCTTTAAATCAAAAATGTGTTTCTTTACTTTAAGTAAAATTAGCCTTAGTTCAAAGACATGCGACTTTTACGGAGGGACGCAAATTTACAAAATTTGTGTCCTAAATTTAATGAAAAAAAAATTTGAAGCAAAGTTTATAAACTTTATTTTAATTAAAATTTCATTATTTTAAAGAAATTTGTCCTTAATATTTTGTAAATTTCGCATCTTAAAATTTAGGTTGCGAAATCTTTAATATCACGTAAATATTTTTTCGGTGTACAATTAGAATTTAAAGCGGCTAACGACCTGGCACAAAACATAATGGGTAATTAAAGCGTAGAGGCATAGGTAAATTTGAGGCATTATTAAAATTTTGGCTGTGTAAACCGATTTCACAAGGATATGGACTAAACCTCCCAAGATAGGTGGTCAATTGTGAGGTTTGAGACAATTTTTAGAAAAGTATGCAATTGCGGTGTATAGAATATGGGTAAATCATAATTGAAATTGTGTGTTAAAGTGGGTATTCTGGCATATATTGCTAAAATCTCTGTGAAAATTTTCAAGCAAATCGGAATGAAACTTTGTTCCGTTGATCATATGAATCTAAATTGGGCGTAAGATATCTGTGAAAGCTATATTTAAATCTTAACCGATTAACAAATTAATACGAAACTATGGCCTCAGGGGCCATATAAGTGCATCTCGGGCGAAAGATATATATGGGAGCTCTATCTAAATGCAGGTTTTACGGGACTCATAACATATTCAGATGTACGTACTTTTAAGAAGATCGGTTGATATATACGTCAATTATGACGAAATCGGTGATAACTATATATGGTAGCTATATCTAAATCTGAACCGATTTTCCAAACTCAATAGGGATCATCTTTGAGCAAATATAAGATGCTGTGCAAACTTTGAGCATGATAGGACTTAAACTACGAGCGCTACTTTGCACACAAAAATACATGAACCGAGGGACGGACATCGCTAAATCGACTGAGAATTTATTTCTAAGAAGATCTGTATACTAAACGATGGGTCTCAGACTGGTCTTTCTTGGCGTTACATCCCAGCAAAAAAAGTCTCCAAAAAAGTAATGGAAATGTTCTTTTTGGATCCGGATGTGGTGCAAAATTGGCACAGAATCGATATATTTAACATGGACTTGTCATGGGATGGATGTCCACCATTTCAATAACCGTTGCACTGAATTTGCATCACTTCTTAAGGTGTGATTCGAATTCAGTGTTTTCGATGTGAATTATAAAATTTTGTAATATCTTGCCAAATAAATAATTTTTATGATTTTAAATGGTTTCTGATGCTTGTCTGAAACGTTTGACTTCAAATATTTTGAAAAATTCGCAAATTTTCTAGACTAGATTTAGCATTTTTCGACAAAATGTTAATAATTTGTACCATTTTATTAATTCGTAATCTGTTTTTAACCTATTTGAGACAACAAAGTTAAAATTTCTCGATAAAAATATAAAAAAGCGGGTTATAAAAAATTGAATTATAAGAACTTCCTGTATAGTTAAAATAAATAACATCTTTGGGAGGACAGTTTTGGAAGTGCTTTTAAAGTTGTGCCTTTGGAACAATTTCCATTTTTTTTTGCTGGGATACAAATGCACAAACTCACTATACCCTGTACCGCAGTAGTGGTGGAGGGTATAAAAAGGTACCATGTAGACAGACGGGCTCCAAGATCGAGATACCGATTCAATCGGTATATATATTCTTTTTAGTATGACGTATTGGATTTGGTTCGCAAAATTCATAATTTTCCATAACCTTTAGCTTCCGAACCATAACGATACATACTACGAAATTTGTATACGTTATTCGTAAGGATAAGGAATCTAATTGGAAGAAATTTTCTCTCAAGGTATTGAAATTTAAACAATTTTTTATTGTTTTTCGAATTCGTAAACCAGAAAAAATAGTGGTGGTGAAGATGTACTAAAACACATTGGGAAAACGGGTATCGCAAATGTTATTCTTTAATTACATGTTTTGAATTTCTTCGAAAAGTTCAAAATCTTCCTCAAAAAGTTCTTATATTTGCCGTACCCAGCAAAAACTAGGTAACCACATCTCATTACAATTTACATTGCCAGGAGTAAAGCTGTCATTACACATTGAATTACATTGCGGTGAGTTATAATGACTAACTTGTAATGACAATAATAAATACTTCTCGGTAATTTTCGAATTGATATTCTCAAAATGTATTGCATTTGGTTGTTAATGACTTAATAAAATAGAATAAATGATGGTACCATTAAGTATAATTATTCACATTATTGAGCATTTAAAAAAATCAAAAAGATTATGTTATGTAACGGTAATTCTGAAGATTTTTCCGTTTAGGAATATTCTTCACGAATATTTCATAATAATTGTGTTTTAAATTAATGACATTACCATACTATGTTTTAAATAAATGCTTTATTATACCTCATTCACATTACACTTTCAAAATCGACTTCACTAGATTTCAACTGTCATTTGCCTTATAAAAGGGATATATAAAATCCACTTTTAGTAGGTTTCGAACATTATGTGAATCTAACTCCCTTAAACGACAACATTTATTTCTATTTTAACTGTTAAATTAATTTGCCTGTAATCTTATTTAGATGATTTGTTACATTTTTGTTTATTTCTACAATATTCGTTTCTATTCAAGTAATGTTCATATTAAAGCATTACTCGCCATATTTTGATCCATTGTAATCGGCTAGAGAAGTCAATATTTTCGAGATTTGGTTGCCTGAAACAATAAGTGGCTATTTTGCAAACTTTGGTATATCTACGAATAAGTGATTACATATTAGGTGATTATATGCTTTAAAAGCACTAATTATTTCATGGCCAAAGGTATGCCTGGGGAGAAGTACTTGCCTCCTAGGACATGCGTATGTAAATGTAATCCGGAGCGATGCCAATTAATAAGTGATTATTCATTTTTAAACAATTCAGAAAAATTCTTTAAATTTAATGAAATTGTCTTTAAATTTGTTGTCTTTTTGCTTCTTGACTACACACAAAAAAATTTTTTTTTGATTTCAATCACGAAAATCGCGGATTCAATCATTTTTTTAATTGAAGTGTCTTCAATCACGAAAATGATAGTATCAATCACCCATTTTGATTGAAAACCAACACGATTTTCAATTAAAAATTTAATTGACTTTTGTCACGGAATCAATTAATTGTGTGATTGAATCAATTAAAAACGTGATTGATTTTTAACATAAAATTCAATCACAGTTTTAATTGAATCAATTAAAATTTTAATTAATTTCGCGACAAAAATCAATCAACTATTTGATTCATTCAATTAAATAATTAATTGAAATTGGCTATAAATTTCAATCAAAAAATTTATATATTGCGACCCCAAAATCGTATTTAATTTTATTTGAAATAAAAGAAAATATGTGTTTCTTATAAAACATATTTAATATTTTATTATTTTTTGAATTATGCAATAGACAAATAAATTTGGTTCTTGTCATTTGTGGTTTGTTCTAACATAACTTACAAATACAATTACATAAATTATATAAATCATTATTTTCCTTATATAATAACCATGTTAGCATGGTCCTTCTAATATGTAGATGCGCCTCGATTTCCAATAAATCAGCAGCCTGTAAGCTAAATTAGTTTTTCTGAAAGTAAACAGAATAATTCGAATTTAATTTTGTTAAATTAAAAGTTAATTTTGTTAAACATTACCTGCATAGAATATCAAGTTCAATTCTTAGTTCCAGGTTGCAGATTTATAATCTTCTTTTGCAGTTGTAGTCTTTTAGCATAAAAAGGTGTATTAAGGAGCTCGGTAATTTAATTTTAGTAACAATTCCTTTCCAAAATTTCCGCACATTGAAATCGTCTATTAAAATTTGAACCAATCATAGACAAAAATAATGGGAAAGCAATGTAATATTTGGTATTATATTGATGATACTTTTCAAATTCTAAAAATAGAAAAAATATATAAATGGGAAATACATATTTTTATTATTTTCGGATATTTTTCATTTTTTAAATCCAAAAGAAAGAACTTTTTTACCATTACATAATTCAGCTCACTAGTTTATATATCAGATATACTGCTCTCTACTTGGGTTCAAACTGAAAAAGGCAGGTAAAACAAAAATACAATTTAATGCCAACGCCACTTCGCAACTTCAAGGTGAATCTTCCAACAAACCCATACCGCTCTTGGTTTTAAGAAAACTAGGAGTGAAAAAAATTCTAATTTTAAAAGATCAATACGGTACCCACTTTTTTGTTGCAAACATATTCTTACATATTTGATAAAATGATGGAGTTGATGGGATTGATTGGTCAATTTCACGAAATAAAATTGGTTACTAAAAGAAATGAATAAAAAATATATTATTTTAGTCCGTTTAATGTAAACAGGCTTCAATGGAAAACGGTATTCACATTTCTTACCTTCAATAAACGTAGATTGTTTTCCATTTTTACAATACCACAAAACACAAACACAGGTAATTTCAAATGCGTTCTCTCATATATTTTTTCAACCCTTTACCACGTGGCCATTTGTTGTTGCACACTTTATTTATTTCAACCCTTTGCTATGATTTGTTGTTGCGTTCAAAATATTTATGTACACATTTTCAATGCAGCAGACAGAATGTCGCCAATCATGTTTTTCAATTTACGCGAAAAACAAAAACCCAACCGTTCGTTACAAGTTACTTCTACAGACTGATCTCTCCATCATACAATGTTGAATAAATACCCATTCTCTTGTTCTCTTTTCGCTCTTTCCATTGCTCAAAATTATTCAATTTCAATCACAAAAGTGATTGGATCAATCACATGTGTAATTGGAAACGGAAAAAATTTCAATCACGTTTGTAATTGAAAATTATTTCCGAATTGATTAACAAATTGATTGAATCAATTAATATTTTAATTGGAAACGTAACAAATATCAATCATTTTTTTAATTGGGTTTTATTCGGATTTGATTACATAATTAATTGAATCAATTAACATATTAATTGAATCCGTTTCCAAATTCAATTAAGTGTTTAATTGAAAAAATGTTGGTGATAATTTTTTGTGTGTACAAAGCAAAAACTCGTTCAAATATAAGACATGTTTTTCAACACTTTATTTTAAAGACGTTTTTTACTTGAAACATAGCATAATTTCTACTAGAAGTCGAGTCTCAATTTGGAAAATAAAGTTGTCGTTAACACGTTTTTAAAGGACTTTGATAGCATATGAAGATAAAAAGCTGAAAAAACGAAAACTTAAACTTTGCTTCCTAGAAGCAAGTACACAAAACCTAAATTTAAAAGAGAATTGTGTCTTAAAAGTATCCTAACTTGTATTCTCCGCTTCTTTGGCTCGGAATCAATACCAAAATTTTTAAAGTAAAGTCAAAATCTTTGGAACCGGGCATGCTTTTTTTCAGTGTACCCTCCACCATGGATTGCGTAGAATCTTCTACGAAAGAGTGTCATCCACAATCGAATTACTTGGCTTGTGGTAATACTTACCGATGGTAAGGTATCTTAAAACTTCTTAATATCGTCTTCTAAATTGTAAGGTAGTCCATACGTGGTGTACATTAGACAAAAAAGGTAGGTATAGGTAATTCTACAAATAATTACGAACCGATATGGATTTTTTTCACGGTACGTAGGGAGCCAGAATTGAAATATGGGGGTCGCTTATATGGGGGCTATATACAATTATGAACTTGATATGGACCAATTTTTGTATGATTGGGGATCGATTTATCTGAGGGCTATATATAAATATAGACCGATATTGACCTAGTTAGGCATGGTTGTTAACGGCCATATACTACCACAATGTACCGAATTTCAACTGACTTGGATGAAATTTGCTCCTTCAAGAGGCTCCAAAACCAAATCTGGGGATCGGTTTATATGGGGTCTATACATAAAAGTGGACCGATATGGTTTTTGCATAGTTGTTAGAGACCATATACCAACATCATGTACCAAATCGAATGAAATTTGCTTCTCTTACAGGCTTCGCAAGCCAAATCTGGGGATCCGTTTATATGGTGGAGGGTATAAAAAGTATACTGGAGAATATACTTATTTCAATGGGAGACCTCTCGATGGTGCAGTAAACGTGACGTTATTTCTGCAGAAACTGAAAAACCCCTACTAAGTCTTGCATAGGAGAACTGCTGATTAGAGAGGATTTTATAATATCACTTTTTGACTTAGGCTAGGTTAAAGTGGCAGCCCGATTTAATTTAGGTTAGACTATTCAGCCCATTGTGATAAGGTTAGGTTGACTTATTAGAGCTAATTTCCATACTAAATAAAAATCGTCAAAACTGTAGCCAGTTAGTCGCTGATGTAACAGAAGCTTGGATAGACATTATGGACCACGCAAACTCAGAATAGCGTGAAGTTACTAATGAGAGATGTAAAACTAGTTTTTTGCATCACTTTTATAGGTAAACCAAATTAAATGTAAACAAATTTTCATAATTTGTTTTATTAAAAATCAGGGTTTCTTCATTAGGTTTGCGACTTTTGTTAAAAATTCAGCAGTTTGAAAAGATTTCGAAAACTGTAGTGAAAATTATCGCACCCAAAGAGGGCATTTTCATCAATGACGACAAACGAGAATGCTGCGATTGGCCCGAAAAGCCGAGTTGCATTTTGCTGTTAATGGTGACATGAGTAAATGAATGAGGACTAACTTCATCCATATTTTATACCAAACACAAAAATTATGAAGCACATAAATCAAGAACAAATGTAAATAATGTTTATATTTATACCCTCCACCACTACTGTGGTACAGAGTATGATAAGTTTGTGCATTTGTATGTAACGCCAAGAAGGAAAATTCATCGTTTAGTATACCGATCGTCTTAGAATTGAATTCTGAGTCGATTTAGATATGTCCGTCTGTCTGTCTGTTGATGTATTTTTGTGTGCAAAGTCCAGCTCGCAGTTTAAGTCCGATCGTCCTCAAATTTGGTATAGGGTATTTTTTCGACGATCCCTATCGATTTTGGTTCAAATTTAGATATAGCTGCTATATATAATTATCACCGATGTGGTCATAATTGGCGTGTTTATTAACCGATCTTCTTCAAATTCCGTACATCCGAACATTTTATAAGACTCCAAAAACATGCAAAATATTAGCCAAATCGGTTCAGATATAGATATAGCTCCCATATATATCTTTCGCCCGATTTAGACTCATGTGATCATAGAGGCCAAAGGTTTACTCCGATTTATGTGAGACTATTCACAGGGAGTAGAATTACTATTATAGCTAACCTTGCTAAATTTGGTTAAAATCGGTTCAGATTTAGATATAGCTCCCATATATATCTTTCGCCCGATTTAGATTTATATAACATATATTGTCACAAACCCGACAATTGAAATCTATCCGATATCCTTGCGAACTCACCACTGCTAAGGAGCAACAATAAAAATTTCTCAAATTGTCCTATACCTCTAATAAATCCTAGCAATAAAATGTGGAAGTTCTTCCAAAGGCACAACTTTAAAAACACTTCCAAAAATGTCCTCCCAAAGATGTTCTTTATTTTAACTACACAGGAAGTAAAAACCATAAAAAATTATAAAAATTATTTATTTGGCAAAATATCACAAAATCTTTTTAATTCACATCTAAAACACTGAATTCAGATCACACCCTAAAAAGTGATTCGACTTCAGCGCAACGGCTGTTGAAATGGTGGACATCCGTCCTTTGATAAGCCCATGTTAAATGCGCCACTTCTGCGCCAATTTTGCACCACTTCCGGATCCAAAAAGAACATTTTCACCACTTTTTTGTCGACGCTTTGTTTGCTGGGATGTGTATCGTCGTATAAACCATAAATGCAAATAAAATGGCTTTCACTTTATATTTTCCATTTTTATTTTTACGTAATTTTGTAAAAGTTTAAAAATGTTTCTCCAAATCTGTTCTGATTTAAATATTCGTATATGGGAGTCTAAACCATTATATAGCTCCCAACAAGTTTGAAGGTGTTGAGATGGTATCAAAATTGTTGGTCTATATAGTGGTGAAGGGTATAATATAGTCGCCCCCGCCCCACTTTAGACTTTACTTACTTGTTTTCTTTTTAAATATTTTTTTTGTTAATAGAATTTTGAATGCAAAGCATTTTTCAGAGAAGAAAAAACATATTGCTGGTTTCTACAGCTAAATAAATCATATGGAAGTGAGACAGAAGCAAGTTTTAAAAAGAAATGCAAACAATTGTTGCATTGGTGAATATTTTATGGAAACAATAACAACCTCATCACAGTCAGACAAGGAAAAATATTTAGCTTGTATGTCGTGTAAAACATCAAGCCAGTGATCTATATCGAAAACAGTACATCGTAGTTCCGAAAATTCTCCCGAAGAACTTACAGGTGCGAATTTTTTTGAGTATATGGGAGTCTAAACCATTATATAGCTCCCAACAAGTTTGAAGGAGTTGAGATGGTATCAAAATTGTTGGTCTATATAGTGGTGAAGGGTATAATATAGTCGGCCCCGCCCCACTTTAGACTTTACTTACTTGTTTTCTTTTTAAATATTTTTTTTGTTAATAGAATTTTGAATGCAAAGCATTTTTCAGAGAAGAAAAAACATATTGCTGGTTTCTACAGCTAAATAAATCATATGGAAGTGAGACAGAAGCAAGTTTTAAAAAGAAATGCAAACAATTGTTGCATTGGTGAATATTTTATGGAAACAATAACAACCTCATCACAGTCAGACAAGGAAAAATATTTAGCTTGTATGTCGTGTAAAACATCAAGTTAGTGATCTATATCGAAAACAGTACATCGTAATTCCGAAAATTCTCCCGAAGAACTTACAGGTGCGATTTTTTTGAGGGCGCTTAACTGCTAAGAAATTTTTGGTTAAAATTAATCCGAAAATAATATCGTAAATTTTCATAAAATCTAACGATACTACATAATATTTATAAATCTAACGATACTACATTTTCATAAAATCTAACGATACTACATTTTCATAAAATCTAACGATACTACATAATATTTATATCGCCCGAAACCAACATTTCGACATTTTCAATTTCAACCGTCGAACTGAACGGACGTGTTTTTTGAATAGCGGATTATTTCATCGTAGTAGGTACCTATTACGAATTTCACGTGTGGTGGAAAATTAAACCACCATGCTGCGAAATTCAAAGTCATCCACTGGGTTGCTAACTTCAGGGCCCAGTGGACGGGTATCGACTGAAGTTATAAATTTGGGCAGTGACCCAGAGTCAGGCCCAATTAGTCGACCTGTAGACGGGTCGACAGTGGGGACACTTTGGCAAGTCGAACCTTTTCTAAGGTGTCGACATCAAAAGGAGGTAATCCTTCACGAAAGAGATTCAACAAACGCAGAAATGCTTTGTTTATCCTAAAGAAATTAGGATCTGTCGACCCAAGCACGTTGTCGGCTAAGCAAAGCGATTCCTTAATATGGGCTCAATGAATTCTTGAAGCTGACAAAAAGGAGCGATCACCGGATGAACTGCCATCCTCTAAACGGGATCAAAGATCGTTTGCCTCAGTTGCTAAAGACAGCCTTGTGATGGCTATCATTAATAAAGGAGCATTGGACGGTATGGTTCCAAATCAAAAATGGGGGGGAAATTGAGAACGCGATGTCTGGTGTCTACTCAGAGGTGCGAAAAAAGTTTCCCGGACCAAGTCCTCGACGGCAAAATGCTGGAAGGTATCGAGGACGATATAAGTTAATAGCATTTGCGGACCAGAGGTCTATGGATTGCTTTAAAGCTGCTTTGATGCTAATTGGAGAAGTTTGGGAAGAAGCCGCTTTGGAGTTAGTCGATAGGAGAGATATACCGGCTAAACCTAGAGCACATGCATGGATACCTGCAAATCCTCCTGATCCTGAGTCAAAACTAAACAGACTAAAGGAATGTGACCCAGATCTTCCAACCGCCGATTGGAAGGTTGGTCGTTTGGATGAGGTGGATGGACCAAGACGACATGCGGTGTTTATATTGAACATTGAGTTGCTGCCGAAGGAGGCATAAAAAGTGCAGACAGTGACTTACCAAAGCTGAACCGCGGGTTGTTGCGAGAGTCACCGAGATCTGTGAAGAGGAAGCCCTTGATGACTCAATTGAAGCGGCTGATGTGACGGACATTGAAAATTGGGATGGTTCTACGGTTCATCCAGATAAAACTTCACCATTGTAAGGCCGCTTGCGATGCCCTAAAAGTTCTCCTGATGAAAGGAGACGTAGATATAGTTCTTATTCAAAAACCATACATATAAAGGGTGATTTGTTAAGAGCTTGATAACTTTTTAAAAAAAAAAACGCATAAAATTTGCAAAAAACGTTAGATTGGTCCATGACATTTACTTTTTGAAGATAATTTCATTTAAATGTTGACCGCGGCTGCGTCTTAGGTGGTCCATTCGGAAAGTCCAATTTTGGGCAACTTTTTCGAGCATTTCGGCCGGAATAGCCCGAATTTCTTCGGAAATGTTGTCTTCCAAAGCTGGAATAGTTGCTGGCTTATTTCTGTAGACTTTAGACTTGACGTAGCCCCACAAAAAATAGTCTAAAGGCGTCAAATCGCATGATCTTGGTGGCCAACTTACCGGTCCATTTCTTGAGATGAATTGTTCTCCGAAGTTTTCCCTCAAAATGGCCATAGAATCGCGAGCTGTGTGGCATGTAGCGCCATCTTGTTGAAACCACATGTCAACCAAGTTCAGTTCTTCCATTTTTGGCAACAAAAAGTTTGTTAGCATCGAACGATAGCGATCGCCATTCAACGTAACGTTGCGTCCAACAGCATCTTTGAAAAAATACGGTCCAATGATTCCACCAGCGTACAAACCACACCAAACAGTGCATTTTTCGGGATGCATGGGCAGTTCTTGAACGGCTTCTGGTTGCTCTTCACTCCAAATGCGGCAATTTTGCTTATTTACGTAGCCATTCAACCAGAAATGAGCCTCATCGCTGAACAAAATTTGTCGATAAAAAAGCGGATTTTCTGCCAACTTTTCTAGGGCCCATTCACTGAAAATTCGACGTTGTGGCTCGTTAGTAAGTCTATTCATGATGAAATGTCAAAGCATACTGAGCATCTTTCTCTTTGACTCCATGTCTGAAATCCCACGTGATCTGTCAAATACTAATGCATGAAAATCCTAACCTCAAAAGAATCACCCTTTATAAGAACAAGATCTGTGCATTAAGCACTCCGGGTTTCAAACTTTTGCATAATACCAGTAAACACATAAATCGAGCATGTGTAATTGCTAAAAACGAACTAAACTTGTTTCTGCTTCCTTCATTGAGCAATGCTGACACTGTCGTAGCCAGTCTAGAGATATCCAAATGCAAATACTGTGTAGGTTCGGTCTACATGGGACATGATAGGGAGATGCCTCCATGTGCCGTTAAGACCTTAGTTGAGGAGTCATTGGAAACAAAGACAAAACTTATTATGGGATGCGATGCAAATGCACATCATAGTATTAGGGGAAGTAGTGATACTAATGGAAGGGGAGAGTCGCTAATACAGTTTATTTTGCCTACTATTCTGGTAGTTTGTAATAAGGGAGATGTACCAAACTTCGTCACCAGAAACAGGCAAGAGATTTTGGACGTCTCGTTGACCTCTCCGGAACTGAATGGTAAGATATCTGAGTGGCAAGTTTTGAGGGAACATAGCTTCTCAGATCATCGCTACATCAGTTTCAGATTGGGCGTTCGTACTTCAAAGACCATATTTCCGCCAAATGTTAGGAAAGCTGATTGGAATAGGTACAGGGAATCGTTCGATATGATGATACCGGAAATACCAGAGAGAAATATGAGCACTGTGCAAGATATCGAACACGCAGTGGAGAGGATTACTAAGGCCTTCAACATCTCACTGAAAGCTGCATTCCCTAGATGGAAGCCGAGGGGGAAAATCGACCACCATGGTCGTCTACGGAGTTAAGTAATATGAGGAAATCCTGCAGGCAGCTCTTTAACAAAGCAAAGTCCACCAGAGCTCCTGAGGATTGGGACGCTTACAAGAAGAATCTGAGAGGATACAAGCGAGAACTGAGAAAAGCTCAGCATAACTCTTGGAATGATTACGCAGCAGTATTGAAAATATGTCCGAGGCTTCCAGACTACGGAAGGTACATCCACTAACTCCGCTCCAGGTTTCATTAAAACATCGGAGGGCAATTGGACAACGTCCAGTGAGGAGACGCTGGAGGTACTATTGGACACACATTTTCCTGGTGTGTGTCCTGGCTTTGGACCATTCAAATCCCCCGGACCTGGTAGAATTACTCCGGCGGAGTTACAAGCAGTGACAGAAAGAATTATCCCCTGGTTGGCGGTGATATATAAAGGTATAAACTTAGCATATATTCCAGAAAAGTGGAGGGAAACAAAAGTCATTTTCATACCTAAAGCGGGAAAAGCCTCTCACTCGAGTATCCTTCGCACTCGACTATTCCTACTTAAAACTCTGGAGTGGATGATAGACATTTATCTTAGAACTAGCGTTGATTCAAGTTTGCTCTCGAAACGACAGCATGCATATTCGAAGGGCAGGTCTACTGAGACCGCTTTGCATGATATAGTCAGCTTTATTGAAAGCTCACTATTTGTCAATGAATACACAATCGTGGCGTTTCTAGACATCGAGGGGGCATTTAATAACGTCAATCCGAGCTCTATATTAAATGGACTGGCAACTCTGAATGTTGATCCAGGTATACTTAGGCTGCTAGACGAACTGCTAATGAGGAGACGTATTTCGACCACACTAGGACAAACAAACATACAAAGGTATGTGAACAAAGGCACTCCCCAAGGAGGAGTTCTATCACCTCTTCTTTGGAATGTGGCTATAAACAACCTTCTGGTTTCCCTACACTGTTAGAAAAATATGTTTTTCATATGTTCCGATATAAACAAAATGTGTTTCGGGCACGATTTTAAACCACAATATATTTAAGTGCGAACATGTAATGTTCCTAAACTAACACTAAATGTTTGGGACATCTATGTTAATATGTTAGAATATATTATGTTTGGGGCATCAATGTTTCATAAAAATCATATGTGTGAATTCAAACATATATAAATTTACAAATTTCGACTAAACATACATATGTTGTGATATTTTATTCAAAGCGACAGAGAGAGAGTATAGAGAGAAATAGAGATGGAAACCGGGAGAGTTGACGAAAGATATCAATATAACACAGCAAAAGAGTCAAAAGAGAACAATTTCTGTGAAACCGCTTGTATGTTGTTTCGGAAAACTGTTTTATGATAAGGCCAAAAATTTGATATGTTTAAGTCTAAATATTATTTAATTTGAATAAAGAGAATATACATTCTGAACCAAGAGAATAGACATTTGAAAAACAAACAGCTTATGTTTTCGCCTTGAGAGCAGCATTTTATGTATGTGTGGACATGTGTTTTGTTTATCATTTTGGCATTATGGGCACAATTTTTTTCTTGGTTCGTTAAAAGAAATCAGGGGTCTTCATAAAAATAACGAAAGGGCACTATACTCTTTTTAGAGTTGGGACAGTAAAATGAAATAAGGAGGAAATAGTGAAAAATTACACAGTAAAATGTAAAAAAAAACAAACTTTAGTTCCTCTTTATTAAAAAGTAGTCCACGAGGAGTTGACGGACACCATCAAATATAAAAGCGGGCATTAAGTTCGAGTTTTACAGCTAAAACAATTTAAAAAGTTTATTTTCTTTAAAATGAATTATTAAAGAAAAATAAAAGGAATTTTAGAGCGATGGTGTTAAATGCTAGTAAAAAACTGTTCACTCCTAAATAAATTTATGTTTATATTATAAAATTATGTATGTATGTTTATACTCGACTCCACGTTCTTCTTTTGTTAGTTTTTGAATTCCTTCCAAATTTTAAAGTTTTGTACAAAAACAGTTTTTTATTACAAGATTGTTATTTTTGCAATAAAAAATAATATTTTATCCAAAAATCAGTCAATTTCGTTTATATCAAGCACTGTTACTGACTATAAATCTTTAATAACACACATTTCGAAGTTTCATTTAAAAAAAAATAATATAGTATAAATATAAATGTGTAAATTAAAAAAAAAAAAAAAAACAAAAAAAAAATGTTCGGTCGGAGCAGGGATTGAACCCACGACCCTTTGCATGCAAGGCAGACATGCTAACCACTGCTCCACGTGGCAAACAAATGTATGTTTCTGTTAAATAATGTTATGTTTGCATGGGCTCGTGGGCGCTGCAAACTATGCTATATAAATGTAACTTAAAACGATAATTATCTACTGGTGACTATAACAGCTACGTAGCCCAGTGGATAGTGTGTTGGCTTACAAACTGTATGGTCCTCGGTTCGATTCTCCGTGCAGGCGAAAGGTAAAATTTAAAAAATGTATAAAAGTGAATAATTTCTTCAACATTATTTGTATTACAGAGAAAGGTTCCAATAACTAAAAAATTTCGTGGAAGTGAAAATTACGAGTATGTTAGGGAATGAGCACAATCGTGTTTGGGAAAAATTCTTCCAAGCATATAATATTTTTGGCTCAAAATGCTTCCAAACATATAATATGTTCACATAAAACAAACATATTAATGTTTCGGCAGTATGCAATAATATATGTGCTTCCTGCAAAATATGTTTGGAACATATGTTAAAGAAGCGATTTTTTTTGAGGGTGTAGAAAAAGAAAGGATAAAAGTGGTGGCATATGCAGACGATGTGGCTCTAGCAGACAGAGGAAAATTCCCTTCCACAATCAGAGATGTTATACAGAGATCCCTTTAGTGGGTGTGTAAAATACCTTGGCGTTATTCTGGACAGGAAGCTGAATTTCCCAGCAAAAAAAATTTGGAAGTTCTTCCAAGGCCCAACTTTAAAAGCACTTCCAGAAGATGCACTCCCATTGATGTTCTTTATTTTAACTACCCAGGAAGTTCTTTTAATTAAATTTTTTATAACTTTATTTGTTCATACTTATAATGGGTAATTTTAACTTTTTTTGTTTCAAATAGGTTAAAGACAGAGTAAGAATTCATAAAATGGTACAAATCATTTAAATTTTGTCGAACAAAATGCTAAATTCAATCTGAAAAAAATTGTGAATTTTTGAAAATATTTGAGGTCAAATATTACAGAATTTTTTAATTTACATCCAAAACACTGAATTCGGATTACACCTAAAGAAGTGATGCAAATTCAGTGCAACGGCTATTGAAATTGACGACTTCCCTCCTATGACAAGCCCATGTTAAATTCATCGCTTCTGCGTCAATTATGCACCACTTCCGGATCCAAAAAGAACATTTTCATTACTTTTTTGGCGACGCTTTTTTTGCTGGGTTTAAGCTTAATATTGAAGACAGAGCGAGAAAATCCACGGTAGCTTTGTACTCGTGCACTCGACAAAAAGTTTGAAACTTTAATTACCAACAGTTAGGCGTGGTATACACAGACCCCGGGGAATAAAAGATATATAGATTTCATTTTTATTTTACTGGCTGAGAAGTAATGTTCCAAAAAATGTTGGCATTAATATATACTCAGACAGTCAACCTGCAATAAAATCCTTTCACTCTGTGGTCCTTAACTCGAAAACGGCCATCGGCTGCCGCAAATCCCTCAATGAGATGGCTGAGCAGCACAATATTCACCTAATATGGGTGCCTGGCCATAGGAACATACCGGGGAACTGCGAAGCGGATGAGTTGGCAAGGCTAGGGACTACCTTACATATTCCAGGGGAACTAGAATTTGTTGGTATGCCCCTAGCTACCTGCAAGCTCATGCTGCGTGAGAAGGCTGTTATGATGGCAAATGTTCGATGGGAGGATTGCAAGGTTTGTAACGACACCAAGCAAATATGACCCCATTTAAACTTGAACCGCACACTAGATATGCTAGTGTTCTCAAGACATGAGATATCACTTCTGATATCTGCGAATTTGCAAAAACTATTGGTGCGAAGTATAATGACTACTGTCATGATGCCGAGGAAAAGGAATCAATTAAACACCTCTTGTGTGAGTGTCCTGCATTTTGTGTAAGGCGTAAGCGACTTTTAGGGGCATATAGCTTTAGATTACTGCGGGACCTGGAAAACGTTAACTTAAGTAGTCTGTTAATGTTTTTGGAACAATCTGGATGTTTCAACAAAAGAAAATAATAGTGAAGGTTCAGTGGTTAAAACTAGAAGTGTCCATATGTAATAGGTACTTTTAGTTAATGTGGTATCACAATGGAGTGAATAGTCTAAGTGAGCCTGAAACTTAATCTTTAACTAACTTTAACTAACCTAACATTTCGGCATGGAAAACTTTTCTAAACTTCCGTCATATACCCTCAATAAAATCGCTTCTGTAACATATACTCCCAAACACATTAGTATATATTTTCAGGATTGGTCCAAACAAAATATTATTTGTATTGTTCAAACATATTATGTTTAACCTTAGGCATATTTATTTATTTATTTAATAATTTGTAAAACTAGACCAGTAAACCAGTACTACACGCACAGAAAAAACATGTTTGGACATGGTTGCCGCATCCATTTAATGCTTATCTAGAGTAGGTAATTGTCGCGAAAACCATGTGTTTTGTCTTTGTAAAAATAATTTTCGAGCGGAGAAAAATATATGTTGGCAATAAGCATTTAAATGCTTCTCAAATGCCGTAAACATGTTCGATTATTTAAATGATAGTATTTGAGACCATTACATGGTCGGGAGAATCATGTATCTGACCATACAATTTTTTTACCTTTTTTCAGAGAAAAAAGTATTTTTATAGGTTACGTATAGACATTGTTTTCGTGGCCATTTAATTTTTTAACCTGTTTGCAGCGAAAAACATTGAACAGGTAGACACTATTTTCATTTTGCGCGTCAGTCGTGTGTTGATTGTTTCTTGGAATGGACGGAGAATACGGAATTACTGTGTTTTAGTGTTAATTTATTTATTCAAAGTGGCACGTGGTTTCATGTGAACACAAAAAAGGAAAGTGTAATTGAAAACAAGTATATACAGCACTAAGTTCGGCCGGGCCGAATCTTAAATACCCACCACCATGAACCAAATATTTGGGTTTCCTTTGAAATTTCAGGAGGGCTTGAGGACACTTCCCGAAGATAAATTTAAAGATTTCACCTAGGAGGACTATATCAGATTCTGGATTTATAAGAACCATTTTTGTTTGAGTTTTAGAGGAATCATTAACATCTCTTGTAAGTGTGCAAGAAAATTATAAAATAACGCCTTGATTTCAAATCTTAAATCTGTAGAAGTAAAATCTGGAAATTTTACATTGAGTTTCAATTTTCATGATCAGTGCGCCTTCTACACCCTCAAGAAGTGAAGTCGGTCTATATGGAGGCATTACCAAATGGACCGATAAAAACTTAATCCGATACACGTTTTTGTGAGCCTAAAATACCAGAATATTTACAATTTCAGTCAAATCAGATAAAAACTACGGTTTCTAGCAACCCAAGGAGTTAAATCGGGAGATCGTTCTTATGGGGGCTATACTAAAATATGGACCGATACTCACCGTTTTCGGTACACCTTTTTCTGACCCGAAAATACCTCTAGATTTCCAATTTCAGGCAAATAGGATAAAAACTTCGGATTCTAAAACCCCAAAAAGTAAAATCGGGAAACCGGTCTATATGGGGGCTATACCAAAATATGGACCGATACTCACCATTTTCGGCACACCTCTTTATGGTCCTAAAATACCTCTAGATTTCCAATTTCAGAAAAATTGGATAAAAACTACGGCTTCTATAAGCCCAAGACCCCAAATCGGGAGGTCGTTTTATATGGGGACCATACCAAAACATGGACCGATACTCACAATTTTTTGCACACGTATTTGTGGTCCTACATTACCTCTAGATTTTCAATTTCAGGTAAATTGAATAAAAACTGCGGTTTCTATAAGCCCAAGAAGTAAAATCGGGAGATCGGTCTATGTGGGGGCTATACCAAAATATGGACCGATACTCACAATTTTTGGCATACGTATTTGTGGTCCTACAATACCTCTAGATTTCCAATTTCAGGTAAATTGAATAAAAACTGCGGATTCTATAAGCCCAAGAAGTAAAATCGGGAGATCGGTCTATATGGGGGCTATACCAAAACATGGACCGATACTCACCATTTTTGGCACACCTCTTTATGGTCATAAAATACCTCTAGATTTCAAATTTCAGGCAAATTGGATAAAAACTACGATTTCTATAAGCCCAAGATCCCAAATCGGGAGGTCGGTTTATATGGGGACTATATCAAAACCTGGACCGATATAACCCATCTTCGAATTTGACCTGCCTGCAGACAAAAGACGTGTTTGTGCAAAATTTCAGCACGATTGCTTCATTATCGAAGACTGTAGCGTGATTACAACAGACAGACGGACATCGTTATGTCGTCTTAGAATTTATCCCTGATCAAGAATATATATACTTTATATAGTCGGAAATCGATATTTCGATGTGTTACAAACAGAATGACAAACTTATTATACCCCCGTCACCATTCTATGGTGGTGGGTATAAAAAATGTACCTGTTTTTGTTCTGCATTTTGATATATGGTATAATTTATTTTTATTTGCAGTTACATGATGTCTTCGTTGGTACATTTGATGGGCACGAAGCAAATATGGAATGATTACTTATTGTTGAAATTGAACCAAAATAGGGTGTGTAAAAAAATGTGATGTTTGCTTGCACGACTTATAAACACAAATAAACAATGAATTAGTTTATAAATAAATAAAAACAAATAAATAAAGTTAATTTTGTGTTTTCTTTTCTCAAGTGGCGTCCTGTTTTCGACGACGAAAAGTTTTTTCATAAAGATCAAAACATTTTAGGTTGTGACCATGTTCTTTTAACTGGAAGAAAAACATTTTTGACGAATACCATAACATTTTAGATCGTGACCATTGTCTTTTAATGGAAACAAAATTCATTTTATCAATATAATAACATTTTAGATGAGGACAATTTAATTTTTCTTAGAACCATGTTAACTGGGCCAACATGGTTGCAGGTGAAAATGTTACATGGTCGACGCAAAAATAGCTCCTATCATATTATTTTGCTCTTCGAATATGATTGTGGCAATCGTGTTTCTTCTCTGCGTGTAGATTAATGTTTGATCAGAAACAATGTGTTAGTGTAGGAGAAAACATATAAATATAAAAACTTTTTTAACATAACAAAAAACAAAATTTATAATAATTGAAAGATTTCGATAAGTTAGCAATATTTTATATTGTAAACAAGATTCTTAAACAGTTAAGCAAATATTTTAAATAATTCATTTTTAAATCGGATTTATTTTGAGTCCTCTGTTCGAGCGGGCAAACTGGATGTATCTATAGAGGTTTGGTGGGCTTTTAGTATAAACTATTTTATGAAGTTGAACCAGACATTTTACTTTCAACTACCCAGCAAAAAAATTTGGAAGTTCTTCCAAAGGCATAACTTTAAAAGCACTTCCAGAAGATGCACTTCCAATGATGTTCTTTATTTTAACTACCCAGGAAGTTCTTTTAATTCATTTTTTTATAACATGGTTTGTTCATACTTTTAATGGGTAATTTTAACTTTTTTTGTTTCAAAAAGGTTAAAAACAGAGTAAGATTTCATAAAATGGTAAATTCATTTAAATTTTGTCGAAAAAAATGCTAAATCCAATCTAAAAAAATTGTGATTTTTTGAAAATATTTGAGGTCAAACGGTTCCGACAAGCGTTAAAATCCATTAAAAATGATAAAAAATTATAAAAATTATTTATTTGCCAAAATATCACAGAATTTTTTAATTTACATCCAAAACATTGAATTCGGATCTCACCTAAAGAAGTGATGCAAATTCAGTGCAACGGCTGTTGAAATGGAGAACTTCCGTCCTATGACAAGCCCATGTTAAATTCATCGCTTCTGCGTCAATTTTGCACCACTTCCGGATCCAAAAAGAACATTTTCATTAAATTTTTGGCGACGCTTTTTTTGCTGGGTATTTTTCGAATTTCTTATTGAATATTTTATATGCATACTCTGATATTCGGTCATAGCGTCGTTTGTTGAATATATATAAAAATAAAATTGGTAGAAAAAAACTTTTAATTAAATTTTCTTAGTGTGTATATATTTTTAAGGTGCCAATTGGTTATATCTGTTGTTTTTTGCAGCGTACTCTTCGATCTCTTTTAGGGTTTTCTTTTTCCCGGACATTTTCCATTCCCGGGAAAGTGGGAATTTTTTCGAATTTCCCGGGATCCCCGTAAAAGGGAAACCTGCTTTAATGTGGCATACATTTAGACATTTGAATAAATGAGAAATCGCCTAAAGTTATGGTTATAAGGCGCTACCTGGACAACTAACAATATATATTCTGTTGATCTCTTACATCAGCCATAAATCGTACATACGAAATATTTTGTAGTACCAAAAATTTTTACAATGGTTAAGACAGTATCTTTGGGTATAGTTTTCGGAAGCACATTATTAGTATAGAGGGATTTTTTGAACATTAAAGAACTGTTTGGAAATGGAAGAAACTTATTTCGATTTCACCATCGTAAAACGGTGGTGCACATATTCGGTCAATATTCCCAAAAGGGAAACACTATCGCCTCATTCACATTACACTTCTAAATCCACTTTAACTAGATTCTAACTGTCATTTGCCTTATAAATAAGGGATTTAAAATCAATTTTTAATAGATTTCGAGCCTAATGTGTATGAGGTACAAGCTTGAAATTAAAATAACTATCTTAATAAAGGTTAGAATTTTCATATTTCATTAAAACATCCTTGCAATAATTATGAAATTTTGAAATCATGCAATTACAAACGTTGGATACAAAAGGTACGGGACATTTTACCTTTATAAAGGTTTACTCAGTCTACCAGTCTATCGGAATGCCGGTTTATAGATATATGACAATCATAAATTAGGAAGAGCAACCTTCTTTTTAACAATTGGGAGCCCATTAAAATCTGGGCTAGAACTTACGACAAGTCTACTACTACTACCACTTGGTACCATAGTCATTCACATTATACTTCCAAAAACCACTTTAACTAGATTTCAACTGTTAGTTAAAAAAAAAACCCTCTATTATATATAAAATATTGCAAAAAAATTCCCGGGAATTCCCGCACTTATTTCCGGGAAAGCGGGAACGAAAAAATAGCAAATTCCCGGTATCCCGTTCCCGGGAAAAAAGCCTCTCTTTCTAAACACATATATGTTTATAGGCAATTTCTAAATTAATATATGTTTGCATCCACACATATTATGTATAAAAGAATGTTATGCCCCAAACATAATATGTTCTAACATATAAATATATATCTCGCAAATATGTTATGCTAGTTTAAAAACAAAGGCTGAAAAACAGCCTTTTTCGTCCGTGTATCGTGGAACATAGAAAGTGCCATACATGCTTATTTCAATGATCATAGCCTGTACCAAGTTTGTATATAAATTCATTGAGTCAATAGCCAATCAAGCATATGTGGCATGCAGGCTGTTTTTGTATCGTATTTCGTGTAGTATGGTAATTATGGATGACTTTAATGAAACGAATTTCCCACTGACCCTTCAGGCTCAGGCCCACACTCAGCCCATAATGGAGTCGCGTGCAAATGCCACGTGTCCTAGAAAAGCCTTTAAAAGCATTCACTATTGGTAAATTATGTACACAAGAAGTCGTCTTTTGAACAGTAAGTTGAAAGGACCAAGTCTCAGGGACATCACAGGAAGTGGCAATAAGATGTTGTCAATATTGACTGATTATCTAACGGCCATCAGACTTATGTCCTGGCAACAACTCCTTTGTGAGCTACACAGTATGCTCGGTAGCAAACGAGCACTGATGAATCTCAACATTAGTGGGTGAGTGTGCATTGGCTTAACAACACTGCGAACACGGACCTTAATACAACAGTATAATCCTTGTCATCATCACCGCCCTCGTTACCGACCACCCTAATGAAAGCGGAAGAATAAACATTGGCATCGCTGTGATTTTGAGAAATTGTGTTGATGTTGTCGACAGGATGCAGCCATAAATTTTTCAATTCGTTTTATGAGGAAAAATAAAATGTCGGCGAGTCGATAGCAATTCATGGAAGCAATAGTGAACCAAATTGAAGTTTTGTGTTGTGAAGATGTGGCCCATCCTTCACTGCTTAATGTGCAGCCCGTTTCCGGAATGCTTTGTCTTGCCGAAATACCATTTCATTGCAATGCAAGCGGAAATTGCAATTTCTCTATAAATTACTCCCAGGAACCAGGAAGAGATACATTTAAGAGTAGTAATGAATGAAGAAAACATAAAATCAAGCCATATCTTACGGGCTTTAATCTTTACTATTTTCAATATCGATTATTCTTCGTAAGAAAATCGTCAATAAAACCAATGCTATAAAAATATGAAAGATTCGGGAGGCTTGGATGAATTCAATAGTGAAGTATAAGGATGAATTATGATGTTTAAGCAAAACAAAAACGTATACTCATCTCAGGATATAGTTGTTGAGTTGGTTAAATAATTGAGGCCATCATTTTGGTGCCGAATAATCACAGAACGATTATATGCAAAAGATCTTTTCATGGAGTAAAAGCTTTAAATGTCAAGGAGAATGTACCATACATCCACTATCAATCCAAATTAAAAACAAAACCATACTACAAATTTTTTCTTTATAATTATTACTTGAGCTTTATTGGACAAGGAAGAGTTTCAATATCTTATTTAGAAAAGAAAATGCCATACACACTTAACTATTGTCACATTATTAAAACACGCACAGAAAAAACACGTTTACACATGGTTTCCACAGCCATTTACCGCCGTATTCATAAAAAGTTAATTGACGTTTATAAACGATTGATAAACTATTTCGTGAAAAATAGCATTCATAAACGATTAATAGCTTACCAAACCTTTAACAAGTCTTTGGTAAATTGTAAAAATTTATTGTAGGATTTACTGATAGATTAAGTAATTTAATAATCATATATTGTGACTTTCACTTAAAGGTGGGTATTAAGTTCGAGTTTTTTCACTAAAGTGAAAACTAAATCAATAAAAAAAGGAATAAAATTATACATATTTGTTGTAGATTTTACTATAACTTGAAGGGGAATAGCCCAAAGCAAGTTTACACAAAGTTTGTATTCCTTAAAAAGTATTATTAAAGAAAAGTAATCGTGAAAAATGGCGATTTTAGCGGCTAAACTTGAACTTAATACTCACCTTAAGAAAAAAAACTTCTTATTTCTAAGATCAAAAAAGGATAATCGCCGTGTCCATTTATCCAATTTTTTTGCAACCAAGGTTCATTACGATAATTGTTCCGCCTTCTTCATCTGAAAGTTCACTTCCCCGGGGCATTTTCATAAAAGATTAAAAATGTACACTAAATTCTTGCGAATATACAAAAAACACCAATTTAACTCCCCTCACCCATCTATGTTTATTATTCACAACGAAACTGTAATGAGCCTGTGCACTCTTCAGCGAAAAGAACGTAAATGTTGTTAATCTTTGCCCATCAGACAAGTTTTCTGTTGAACGTTTTACCGTTTGTCTTTCAAGGCGCACATGCTAATATGTGCTTACCCTGTGGTGTTGGAGGTATGATGTATGTTCAATGTAGTTGGTTCTTCACCAATTGTACAACTATGAGATTATTTAGAAAGTGGACTGTAAGTTAATATTCGTGTCACAAGTTGTAAAAGAAATTTTCCCAAACATGAAATAAAAGAAATGAAATAGATTTCATTTTAAGATGGTGTTGGTTTATTGAAGAAAGAAGTCGTTGACTCTTACCGCTTCGGTTTCTGATGCTCAAGTGAGTTGGTTTGTGCTTCAGAAACAAGAGCCATTAAAATAGTGTTTTTAAGCTAATTGGAGACTTGTTATTACATTTAATAAAGTACGTTGGACGTCGCGTAGAGTTACCAACTTTATTCTAATAATTCTTAACTATTACTTAATTCATTTAAATTCAGTTTTCATATTTCTAGTTAGTTTTGTCTTGTTAAACAAAGTTTAACACCAATAAATTTGTATACTAACTCCTTTCTGCATACAAAGTAATCGGAAGGTTTCCTATACACACAGGAATGCCACGAAGTAATCTATAAAAAAAATTTAAGAATTCTGAGAGTACCGTAATTCAACGGTGAAAAATAAAAAACAAAACGTATTTGTCAGTCTTTCTCTAAGTTTGGTGCTGTTCAGATCGTTTTTGCTTCATATATTTGGTAAGTACGTCAATTATTAGTTATATTAAGAAATTATATTATTTTTCTAAATTTTAGATTCCATTCCAGTGACCGAAGTTTCCCAATCAGCAACGCAATCCAATTTCAGAAAAAGGGTAACTTAAAATTGGAGAGGAACGACTCAAATTTATTATTTATTTAAGCTAAACTTTTTGTTATAAATTTTTTTTTAAGATTTATATTTTATACCAATTATTTTTATTAAATAAATAAAAAATTAATTTTAAAAAAAATATTTTTCTGAACTTTTGAAGTTATTTAAACATTTGACCATATATGATAACAATGTAATCGTTTAGGAACCATTGCTCAATGGTTTCGTTCTACTACCACAACTCAAATAACTAAACAACTAGTTCTGATACGGTGAATCAGTAATCGAAATGGGGGCAATTCATACCCGCGTTGGACATGCCCATGTTAAATTCGCCACTCAAACCCATTGAACGTAATCAGAAGTAGAACTACTACACTTTACTCGATGTGTGGCTACATTCTGGAACAAAACTAGTTCCTTGTACCAGCGGGTATTGCCATGCTTAGATGTGTATGTACAAACTACATAGACGCTGCAGACGTATTAGAGAGAGTATGGAGAGACGTTTTAGAGAGAGAGAGAGAGAATAAGGAGAGGCAGAAATACTCAAACTCCCATTCGTATTATTAATGAACATATTTCATTAACATGACGAAATATAACAATTTAAAATTTATTTTTTAACGATCCATATCATTATATTTACGATCGCTTTCGTTTTATAAATGAAATTTTCAATTCCAGTTTCGGAGTATATAAAACGACTGTTTTAAGGGCTAAAAGTTTCCAAAAGTTACTCTCTATGTGCAAATGATTATAATAATTTCATCTTGGAAAAATTTTTTATTCCAATTCTTGAAAAAATTACAAAGTTAATATTCGTAATATTAACGAAACGTGTTTCATTAATATAACGAAAAACCAAAAGACAAAATTGTCTTTTAACGATTGATTTCGTTGTATTAACGATCACTTTCATTCTTATAACGAAAAATTTCGTAATATTAACGAAAAATAATCAACGAAGCCCGTTCGTTAATAGTACGAAACATTTTTCTACCAGTGTACGACTGAACACCAAAAAGTTTTTCAGCGGTGGATTATCCCACCTCAGTAATGTTGGTGACATTTCTGAGGGTTTCAAAGCTTATCTAAGTGGTTTCACTGGAATGTGGAACGCCGTTCGGACTCGGCTATAAAAATGAGGTCCCTTGTCATTGAGCTTAACATGGAATAGGGAGGTTCACCACTGTGGTATCACAATGGACTGAATAGTCTAAGTGAGCCTGATACATCGGGCTGCCACATAACCTAACCTAACCTACGGTATGTAATTGTCGCCAAAACTACACCGAAAGAAATTTCTTCGTAAAACGAACGAAAAATTTCGTTAAAAGTACGAAATTTGTCATTGTTTTACAACCAAAGAAACTTTTCATTAAAAGTACAATATATTTCGTACTTTTTACGAAGAAAAGTTCTTCCAAATTTTTAGTTTGTAAGAAAAAAATCGTACTTTTTATGAAGAATCTTCGTACTTTTTATGAAACAATTTCGTTCCTTTTATGAAAAGGCTTCGTACTTTTTATGAAAAACATTCGTACTTTTTTTTAAATGTTCGAACTTTTAGAGAAAAATTTTGTAGTGAAGTTAGTTGTATTAACAAGTGTGAATAATGTCATCACTACTTTACATCTTAAGTTTTTTAATAATTTTTAGTTTTATTGCATCACTTTTATTCATAGCGCGCTATCGCCCAAATGGGAAGTTGAATAGACATGCATTAAAAAGTAGAATAAAGGAATACATTCAAGTACATTATCAGATTCAATTTTATGTCGCGAACGGAAATTTTACAACTTTAATTAAGCTTCTTCGTTATTTTAAAGAAAATGTTTCATACTTTTTATGAAGACATTTTAACGCAGAATGTTTCGTAATATATTCATAAATTCGTAAAAACTTCTTCACAAAAATCCTGAAATTTGAAGTTAAAAGTACGAAACTTTTACGAAGAAAAATTAATGTAGAATGAATGTAGTTGGCTAGGTTTGTTTTTGAGCGTGCTTCCTCTATCTTCATTCGTTTTGTTTGCTCAAAAAAAAAAAAAAAAAAAAAAACACAGCCAACTACATTCAAATCGATGATTTGAGTTTGGCAAAGGAAAAGAGATATGCTTGCAAATTTGTTTAGGCAGTAGCCGACTATCAAACCTTTTTTCGGAAGGTTCAAGTGTAGTTCACTTTTTCGTAAAATTACAAAAATGAATGAAAATTTCGTTGTTTTAATGAAGAATTCACGAAGAATAGTTAATGAAGAATTCTCCGTAAATTTAAGGAAGAGAATTCTTTCGGTGTATGTAGTTTGTGTTTTGCGAAAAGAATTTTCTAGCCGAGAAAAACATATGGTGGCAATAAACAGAAAAAAGTATCTTGTAAATTTAAGGACCATTTTAACTTTCACATAGTTCAACAAATTTACCGTAATATATATATTACGGTAAATTTGTTGAACTATGTGAAAGTTAAAATGGTCCTTAAATTTACAAGACACTTTTTTCTGTGTAGCTAAAGGAAAGCAAATAATTATGAGTTTGCACTTATAAAACCTAAGGTTAGGTTATGTTAAAGTGGCAGCCCGATTTATTGTCAAGCTCACTTAGATACCACATTAACTAAAAATACCTATTACATATGCACGGACGAAACAGTTTGGTTGCAAAAATTATATGTTTGGAACACAAATTTTTAACAGAATATTTTTAAGTGCAAGCATATAATGTTCATAAACTAGCATAACATATTTGGGGCACATATGTTAATATGTTAGACATTAGCGTAGCTAGACAATTTTCCTAGGGGGGCTATAGCCCCCCTAGCTAAAAATTTATAGACTGAACTTATAGGTTCAATTAATGTTTTATTTCATAAAATTGAATAAAAAATTAGACATCAAAATAACTTGACAATTAATTTATAATAAAGCAACTAAAAGTAGTTCCACACTTTTCCCATCAAAAAAATTGTGAGTTGTTCTAAAGGCACAACTTTAAAAATACTTCCAAAAATGTCCTCAATTATTTTAACTACACAGGAAGTTTTTTTACTTCTTGTTTTTTCATATTTTAATGTGTAATTTTTTGTTTTTTTTTTCAAAAAACTGCTAAATCCATTATAGAAAAATCGATAATTTTGGAAATTATTCGAGGAAAAACGTTTCATACAAGCGTCAGAATGCATTAAAAATCATAAAAAATATAAAAATTATTTATTTGGGAAAATATCACAAAATTTTTTAATTCACATTCAAAACACTGAATTCGGATCTCACCTTAAGAAGTGATGCAAATTCATTACAACGGCTGTTGAAACGGCCGCCAATTTTGCACCACTTCTAGACCCAAAAAGAACATTTTCACTACTTTTTTGGCGACGCTTTTTCGCAGCATTATTAAGATATTAATTTATGAAAGAAGAGTTTTAATATCAATTACTATTTTTTAATTGACTAAACTAAATCAATCATAAGTTCAACCACAGCTTTATTTCATAAATATCTGACTTCAAACATTGCCATCGGCACTGCTACCACAACCCAAGTAATTCGATTGTTCATGAAAGTCTTTAGCGGAACTTTGTGCGATTGTATATACTTGTTTAATTTTTATAAAAATTAAAAAAACTATTGACATTTATTGAAAAATGAAAAATCATAAATAGAGTTTCAAATTCTGGGGGGGGGGCTAAAATTTTTCTGGGGGGGTCTAAGCCCCCTCCCCAGAGGCCTTCCTACGCTTATGATGTTAGAACATATTATGTTTGGGACAGAAAATTGTTGTAAATATAATAGCTTGGATGCAAACATATATTAATTTAGAAATAGCCTACACGGACGAAAAAGACTGTTTTTCATATGTTTGGGTATAAACATTATATGTTTGGAATTCAAATTTTTAAACACAATATTTTTGAGTGCAAACATATAATGTTCATAAACTAGCATAATATGTTTGGGACATATATATTAATATGTTAGAACATATTATGTTTGGGACATAAAATGTTTGTAAATATAATATGCTTGGATGCAAACATATATTAATTTAGAAATAGCCCATAAACATATATGTGTTTACAAAGAGAGACAAAGTGTATGCACAATTCTCTTTTAAATGGGGTTTTGTGTACTTGACTCTACGAAGCACATTTCAATTTTTCGCTTTTTCAGCTTTTTTCATATGCTATAAAATGTCCGTTAAAACAAGACTTCCAGTAGAAATTATGCTATGTTTCAAGTAAAAAATGTCTTTAAAATAAAGTATTGAAAAACATATCCTATTTTTGAATGATTTTTGCCTTGTAGTCAAGATGCAAAAATGCAACAAATTTAAAGACAGTTTCATTAATTTTAAAGAATTTTTCTGAATTATTAAAGTCAAGTTGACCTTAGTCCAAAATTTGTTCTTTCATGTTATGATACCCATTTTTAAGTCAAATCACTTAATTATAACGACAACACGACTTCATTGAAAGTATCGACCTTTGAAGATCTATAAAAACAGAGATTAGTTCCTCTTTATTAATGAGTAGTCCAAGAGGAGTTGACGGATTTTTTCGAAAATAAAAGTGGGCATTGAGTTCGAGTTTTGCCGCTAAAATTATTTCTCATTTTAGCGGCAAAACCAGAATAACATTACAACTTTTTCCGGTAAATTGTATTATAACATGGTGGGGAAAGATCCAAAGCCACAATTGAATAAGTTTATTTTCTTTAAAAGAAATTATTAAAGAAAAGTAAAAGGGTAAACATGGCCATTTTAACGTGATAATGCCAATTTATACCGGCCTTAAGTATTAAATTAAGTACAAAATTATTCGTTAATAAAAATTCATATTTATTTGTATTTCTAAATTAATGGTGTAACAGCTAGCAAACAATTGTTCACACCAAAATAAATTTATGTGCTGTTTTAAAATTACTGTTTAGAATTTAAATATAATGTGCTTTTGAATGGTTATCGTTAACCTTAGGATTCGATGGAAAAATATTTATATATACTCGACTTCACGTTCTTCTTTTGTAAGAGTTTTTAAATTTTAAACTTGTATACAAAAACCTTTATTGTTACACAATTTTTATTGTTGCAATAAAAAAAAATAATATTTGATTTGAACTCAGTCCATTTCGTTTATATCAAGCACTTTTCTTTTCTGACTTTAAGTCTTTTATAAAACATACTTTACAATTTCGTAGTAAAAATTTAATATAATAGTATGTAATGCTGAACACCTTTTCGGGAACTTCCGAACGTATCTGGAATATATGTTAAAAAATATATTTAAAAAAAAAAAATGGTGTTGGTTGAAGCAGGGATCGAACCCAGGTCCCCTGTCACGCAAAGCGGACGACCAACCACTGCTCCACGCTGCCAACAAATGTATGTTTAACAATGTTATGTTGTTAAACAATGTTATGTTTGCATCGGCTCGTGGGCGCCGCAAGCTATGCTATATAAATATAACTTATAACGATAATTATCTCCTGATGACCATAACAGCTACGTACACTAATAGAAAAAGTTTCGTTATATTAACGAAATTTGTCGTTAAAAGTCAGCCAATGCAACAAATTCGTTAATACAACGAAATTTTTCTTTAGTACAACGAATTTTCTGACAATCAACGAAACGTTTCGTATTATTAACGAATATTTTCATTGTATTAATGAAAATGTTTCGTTATATCAATGAAAATTTTTCGTTGGCTGCTTTTAATGATATTTTCTTTGTGTGTAGGCCAGTGGTTAGTGTGCTGGCTTACAAACTGTGTGGTCCGCTGTTCGAATCCCCGTCCGGCAAAAGGTAAAATTAAAAAAAATTATAAAATATAATAATTTCTTCTAAAATGTTTGTATTACAGAAAAAGTGAGAAAAATGTGAGGGAATATACAATTAGGCGGAAAAAATTGAGCACAATCTTCTTCGGGAGAAAATTCTTCTAAGCATATAAAATTTTTGGGTTCAAAATGTTTCCAAACATATTATATGTTCACATAAGAACATATAGTTTTTTGGAAGACAACATTATTGAATTTGGATGGAAAAATACAAAACGTTTGGAACTTAGACTACCCAAACATATTATATTGTTTAGACCAATATGCTTTCAAACATATTATATATTGGAAGAAATCAAACATATAAATGTTTGGGCAATACCCAAAAATTTATATGCTTGAAGCAAAATATGTTTGGGAGTATATGTTACAGAAGCGATTTTTTTGAGGGTGTATAACTATATATGTGTTTAGAAAGGGAGACCTAGAGAGTGTGCTGCAAGTAAAAGAATTGAAGTAACCTATTGGCGCCTTAAAATTATATATACACAAAGAAAATTTCGTTAAAATTTGTTTCTACCATTGTATGCCTAAGTTGAAAGATAATATGTTTGAACAATACAAACAATATTTAGTTTGTCCCAATCCTGATAATATATATGCTTGAAGCAGAATGTGTATGGGATACATGTTACAGAAGCGATTTTTTTAAGGGTATAGTTGCCCTGGAGTACGAACTAACTTACAGTTCGTAACCATGCCAACTCAACGGCTTCACAGTTCGATGTCCGTTTGCGAGTTAAGGACCACAGGGTCCAAGGATTTTATTGCAAGTTGCTGTCTGAGTATATATTAATGCCAACATTTGTTGGAACTTTACTTCTCAGCCAATTCGCCACCTCTCTTATATATCAGTATAGAAATCTACATATCGTTTATTCCCCGGGGTCTGTGTGCACCACGCCTCACTGTTTGGAATTAGAGTGTCAAACGTTTTCTCGAAAAGTGGTTTCGCCAGAGTGTAATCCACTACGTTGGGCACATCTGGCATTATTTTGAGGACCGAACTGTGACCGTGCGTTTTTCCGGCAACAGCGTTAGTTCACGGAACTGTACAGCCGTTGTTGTTGCTGACTATTTGGCTAATATATCTAAAGGTAATATATGCAGTATGACGTTAAGAGAATCTGTTCCAGTCTTACTGAATGCGCCTGAGATACACAAGTACGCCATTCGCTGAACTTTATCTAAGCTTGTCGACTTCTGAAGTTTTGGCCACCAGACCACAACAGCATATAGCATTACAGGTCTAACCACTGCAGTGAATAGCCAATGCACAATTTTCGGTTTTATTCCCTTCTTTTTCCCTATTGCCTTTTTGCACCAGTACAAGGCTACCGTAGCTTTCCTCGCCCTTTCTTCAATATTCAGCTTAAAGTTCAGCTTCCTGTCCAATATATGCAACTCCAAGATGTATTGTGCACTCACCAAAGGGAATTTCAATACCACCTAAGGAGATGGGCTCGATCTTTGCATTACATGACTAGTTCTGTCTTTGCAGGATTTACCCAAAGACCATTCTCTTTCGCCCATTTCTCAGTCATCCTAAGGGCTCTGTATATTATCTCAAAATACTTCACTCCCTTCAGCTAGGCAACGAATGATATCCAAGATGATGATATCCAATTCTCAGGAATGTTCATAAAGTTTTTAACGACTTTAAAAAACTTGAGAATAGAACTATTTCAATTGGAGACTCCAAGCCGATATTACTATCGTGACGGTCGGTATTCGCTCATCCTTTCCTTCCAAAATTTCTACTACTTCTACTTCAGTCTTGCAAAAATGAATTTTTGTTTAAAGAAAATTTAATAAAATCACGTTTTGGCTTTTAAGAACCAATTTCCATACTAATTAAAATTTTTCAAAATTGTAGCTTGTCATTCGCTGATGCAACTAAGGCTTAGGTGGACATTATGGACCACACAAACCAAGAATAGTTTAAGGTTGCGAATAAGAGATGTAAAACTAGTGGAGTTTTAAATAAAGCATTTTTTTGCATCCCTTTTATCGAGAAGCCTAACTAAATTAAAATAACAATAATAATAAATTAAACAAGTATATACGGCCGTAAGTTCGGCCAGGCCGAAGCTTATGTACCCTCCATCATGGATTGCGTAGAAACTTCATCTAAACACTGCCATCCACAATCGAATTACTTAAGTTGCGGTAACGCTTTCCGATGGCAAGGTATCTTAAAACCTCCTAACACCATCTTCTAAATTGTATGTAAGTCCCTACGTGGTATATATTAAATCAAAAAAGATCGATCCAATACGTATATAATTCAGTTTGACAAAGTAGACATCAGATTTTGACAAAATTTTCTACAGAAATAAAATTTTAACAAAATTTTCTATAGAAATAAAATTTTCACAAAATTTTCTATAGAAATAAAAATTTTGACAAAATTTTCTATAGAAAGAAAATTTTGACAAAAATTTCTACAGAAATAAAATTTTAACAAAATTTTCCATAGAAATAAACTTTTGACAAAATTTTCTATAGAAATAAAATCTTTGTAGATTATTTTTGGCTCGAGTGGCAACCATGATTATGAACCGAATAAAATTTGAACAAAATTTTCTATAGAAATAAAATCTTGGTAGATTATTTTTGGCACGAGTGGCAACCATGATTATGAACCGAATAAAATTTGAACAAAATTTTCTATAGAAATAAAATTTTGACAAAATTTTCTATAGAAATGAAATTTTGACAATGATGAAAATTTTATTATGAACCGAATAAAATTTTAACAAAATTTTCTCTAGAAATAAAATTTTGACAAAATTTTCTATAGAAATAAAATTTTGACAAAATTTTCTATAGAAATAAAATTTTGGTAGATTATTTTTGGCTCTAGTGGCAACCATGATTATGAACCGATATGGACCAAGTTTTGTGTGATTGGACCAATTTTGGTATGTTTGTTAGCGACCATATACTAACACCACGTGCCTAATTTGAACCGGATCGGATGAATTTTGCTCCTCCAAGAGGCTCCGGAGGTCAAATCTGGAGAATGTTTTATATGGGGGCTATATATAATTATGGACCGATATGGACCAATTCTGGCACGGTTGTTAAAGATCATATACTAACACCATGTTCCAAATTACAACCGGATTGGATGAAATATGCTTCTCTTGGAGACTTCGCAAGCCAAATCTGGGGATCGGTTTATATGGGCGCTATATATAATTATGGACCGATGTGGACCAATTTTTGCACGGTTGTTAGAGACCACATACCAATATCATGTACCAAATTTCAGGCGGATCGGATGAAATTTGCTTCTCTTTGAGGATCCGCAACCCAAATCTGGGGATCGGTTTATATGGGCGCTATATATAATTATGGACCGATGTGGACCAATTTTTGCACGGTTGTTAGAGACCACATACCAATACTATGTACCAAATTTCAGCCGGATCGGATGCAATTTGCTCCTCTTTGAGGCTTCGCAAGCCAAATCTGGGGATCGGTTTATATGGGGTCTATATATAATTATGGACCGATGTGCACCAATTTTTGCATGGTTGTTAGAGACCATATACCAACATCATGTACCAAATTTCAGCCGGATCGGATGAAATTTGCTTCTCTTTGAGGCTCCGCAAGCCAAATCTGGGGATCGGTTTATATGGGGGCTATATATAATTATGGACCGATGTGGACCAAGTTTTGCATGATTGTTAGAGACCATATACCAATACTATGTACCAAATTTCAGCCGGATCGGATGCAATTTGCTCCTCTTTGAGGCTTCGCAAGCCAAATCTGGGGATCGGTTTATATGGGGTCTATATATAATTATGGACCGATGTGGACCAATTTTTGCATGGTTGTTAGAGACCATATACCAACATCATGTACCAAATTTCAGCCGGATCGGATGAAATTTGCTTCTCTTTGAGGCTCTGCAAGCCAAATCTGGGGATCGGTTTATATGGGGGCTATATATAATTATGGACCGATGTGGACCAATTTTTGCATGGTTGTTAGAGACCATATACCAACACCATATACCAAATTTCAGCCGGATCGGATGAAATATGCTTCTGTTAGGGGCTCCACAAGCGAAATCTGAGGGTCCCTTTATATGGGGGCTATACGTAAAAGTGGACCGATATGGCCCAGTTTCAATACCATCCGACCTACATCGATAGCAACTACTTGTGCCAAGTTTCAAGTCGATAGCTTGTTTCGTTCGGAAGTTAGCGTGATTTCAACAGACGGACGGACGGACGGACGGACGGACATGCTTAGATCGACTCAGAATTTCACCACGACCCAGAATATATATACTTTATGGGGTCTTAGAGCAATATTTCGATGTGTTACAAACGGAATGACAAAGTTAATATACCCCCATCCTATGATGGAGGGTATAACAAGTATAAGTTCGGCCAGGCCGAATCTTAAATACCCACCACCATGAATCAAATATAGTTTCCTTTCAAATGTCAGGGGGGTTTAATTACATATATTCTCCCAAGCAAAGCAGCTCAGACAGTACACTTCCCGAAGATAAAGATTTTACCTACACTGAAAAAAAATATTGACCTAATATGGAAGAGTATGCAACTTAAATTTTAGGACTCAAAATTTACGCAATGCAAAGGACAAAATTCTTTAAAACAATGACATTTTAATTAAAAGAAAGTTTATAATCCTTGCTTCAAAATTTTTTTTCATTAAATTTAGGACACAAATCTTGAAATTTTGCGTCTCTCTGCTGAAGTTGTAGATCTTTGAAGTAAGGCAAATTTTCCTTAAAATAAAGAAAAACATTTTTAATTTAAAAAAATCGTCTTTAACTCAACTGACATATTGAATTTTTAAATTTAAGATAAAAACGCTTCAAATATACGCTAAGACTTATTTTAAGGATTTGCATCTTTGTTTTAAAGTTTTTTAGCATTAAGAAAACTGTTTTTACTTTGAAGTACTGCCATAATTTGGATTTTGAAATTGGAATTTGTTTGTACATAAATACCTTTATTAATACATCGCAAAAAGAAAATAAAAACTCGATGAATGAGTTATGTGTCCAATTTTAACTTATTTGATCCTAGATTTAAAGCCAGGGAGGTTCGTAAAAAATGTCTTTATTTTAAATAAGTCGCATCTTTGGATCGGAATCAATACCAAAAACCTTAAGGGAAGGCCAAAATCTTTGGATCCATGTAAACTTTTTTTGAGTGTATGAAGACTATATCAGATTCTGGAATTACGAATATAAGAACCATTTTTGTTTGATTTCCAGGGGAATCATTAACATCTCTTGTAAGTGTGCAAGAAAATGATGAAATAACGCCTTGATTTGAAATGTAAAGTAGATTTTCACCCCCATTATTTAAATGATTACGAGAAGTAAAATCTGGAAATTTTACATTCAGTTCCAACAATTTTCATGATCAGTGCGCCTTCTATACCCTCAATAAGTGAAATTGGTCTATATGGAGGTCTTACCACATGGACCGATAAATCCTAAATCCGATACACGTTTTTTGAGTCTAACATAAAATACCAGTATATTTACAATAACAGGCAAATCGGATAAAAACTACGGTTTCTAGAAACCCAAGGAGTTAAATCGGGAGATCGGTCTTATGGGGGCTATACTACAATATGGACCGATAGTGACCGTTTTCGGCATACCTCTTTAGGTCCTAAAATATCCCTCGATTTACAATTTGAGGCAAATTGGATAAAAACTGCGGTTTCTCTAAGCCCAAGAAATAAAATCGGGAGGTCGGTCTATATGGAGGCTATACTAAACCATGGACCGATACTCACCATTTTTGATACATTTCTTACCTCTAGATTTTAAATTTCAAGCTAATTGGATAAAAACTACGGATTCTATAAGCCCAAGAACTAAAATCGGGAGATCGGTCTATACGGGGGCTATACCAAAACATGGACCGATACTCACAATTTTCGGCACACCTCTTTATGGTTCTAAAATACTTCCAGATTTCCAATTTCAGGCAAATTGGATAAAAACTATGGATTCTATAAGCCCAAGAAGTAAAATCGGGAGATCGGTCTATAAGGGGGCTATACCTAAAATACCTGTAGATTTTAAATTTCAGGCTAATTGGATAAAAACTACGGATTCTATAAGCCCAAGAAGTAAAATCGGGAGATCGGTCTATACGGGGGCTATACCAAAACATCGACCGATACTCACAATTTTTGACTAACCTCTTTATGGTTCTAAAATACTTCCAGATTTCCAATTTCAGGCAAATTGGATAAAAACTACGCATTCTATAAGCCCAAGAAGTAAAATCGGGAGATCGGTCTATAAGGGGGCTATACCAAAACATGGACCTATACTCACAATTTTTGACACACCTCTTTATGGTCCTAAAATACCACCCAAAACTAACATTTTGCTCTTAAAACATGTTTGAGGTGATCATATTCCTTCTCTGGGTGTTTGGTTTACGACTTTTGCGACATACCTATTGTACCGTCGTAAACGTATGTTGCGAAAGTCACAGTTTGCGACGGGCCAACTCTGACAGTATCCTCATGAATCCTGTTCAGACCAGAGACGGTCTGTGCCAAATTTTTAGGTTTGCGACTGTCCGCTCACATACGCGTCGCAAATGTAGAAAAAGTAACAAACGTCGCAAACTCAAAATATTTCTTTTTTTGGATTCTAATGGTACAATTCGTTTGCGCATTAAACATTCATGTCGTATTTTGAACAAAATCGATGCATTCATTTTGGGTCTGAATCACTACATTGTTAGAAAATTTGGGACTATAACTAAGGCTAATCACAGGTAGTTCATACGACTCACGTCAGCTATGTAGCAAAATCGATTAAGATGATATGTGCGAAAAAGTGTCAATTTTCACAAATGTTCAAAAAGTTAAGCAAATTGCTTCAGAGATTTTACACTAATAGAAAAAGTTTCGTTATATTAACGAAATTTGTCGTTAAAAGTCAGCCAATGAAACAAATTCGTTAATACAACGAAATTTTTCGTTAGTACAACGAATTTTCTGACAATCAACGAAACGTTTCGTATTATTAACGAATATTTTCATTGTATTAATGAAAATGTTTCGTTATATCAATGAAAATTTTTCGTTGGCTGACTTTTAATGATATTTTCTTTGTGTGTATAAAATTTGTTAAGAGACTTTTTGTCTTATTAGAGCCTGTTATCATGCTAACTAAAAATTGTCAAAACTCTAGCTACTCAATCAATGATGCAACGAAAGCTTGGAGGGATATTTTTCACCCAGAAAACCCAGAATAGTTTGAGTTGCTACACACAAAGAAAATTTCATTAAAAGTCAGCCAACGAAAAATGTTCATTGATATAACGAAACATTTTCATTAATACAATGAAAATATTCGTTAATAGTACGAACCGTTACGTTGATTTGCAGAAAATTCGTTATAATAACGAAAAAGTTCGTTTTATTAACGAATTTGTTTCATTGGCTGACTTTTAACGACACATTTCGTTAATATAACGAAACTTTTTCTATTAGTGTAGTAAAAATAAAATTCAATAAATACAATATAACATAATATTTTTGTATCCCTCTATCGGAGCCTAACTAAAAAATAACAAATCGAGCATGTGTATGATTTAGTTATGGAAGAACTCGATGAAGTGGGTTTAACATCGTTTTCGGATTGAAAAAACTACAGTGAAACCTCTGAGAAGTGGACTCCCACGGTGGTCTAAATGAAAATATTTGGTAAATTATATTAACAATGTAACTTAAAATTTTGTATTACTTTAAAGATTTTAAATACTGCCAATGTGAATAAAAATTACCAAATTATTATAAGACGAAAATTAAACCAGAAAATGTTCACACTGTTTTCCGGTTTGCGACAGGCAAGAGATCGGCATTGCAAAATGTTTTTTTGGGATGAGACGAACTCATACACTACTACCAAAAGGACCGATAAAAGCTTAGAAAGCTTATTTGGTATTCTATAGGAAATAAGCGAAAAGATTGGGAGAAATCTATAACAAAAAATGTTCGACAGAATGAATGTACGTGCCTTTTTCGTAAATTGGCCAAATTTCGGTATTTTTTATACAATTCATAGAACTTTGTAGGGAATACAAATAAAAAATAAATTTAGAATCCGCTCAAAAACGGATTCAAAATACTGACCCCACTTTGTCAAAATTTTACAGAAAAATAAATTGGTGGGCCTAATAGGGCTGTGGAGTCGGAGTCTTGGAGTCGGAGTCTGAAGATTTTGCTGGAGTCGGAGTCGTAAAAATTTTGCTCGACTCCGACTCCGGCTAAACTAAATTTTTTAAAACACTTCACATTTTTGTAACTAAGCAAGTTTTTAGGCAAATTAATTTCCATTGCGTTATTCATTCGATCAATGTACAGCATGATTGTAAATGAAAATCAACTTCCAATTACGGCTATCTTTTTATGTTTCCTAGAATGTTACACTAGCAGATGGGCTGGATCGATCCATTTTAATGCTCACATCAATTTATTTGAAATATTTCGAACAATCGAAATTATTTTTTTTAAATTTTATTTTAAGGCCATATACATATGTGGAATATTGGCAGACAAATTTTTTCAAAGTTGTTTTTTATAGAAAATTTTGTCAAAATGTTATTTCTATAAAAATGTTTTGTCAAAATTTTATTTTTTCAAAGTTGTTTTTTATAGAAAATTTTGTCACAATGTTATTTTTACACAAACATTTTTTCAAAATTTTATTTCTATAAAAATTTAAGTCAAAATTTTATTTCTATAGAAAGTTTTGCCAACATTTTATAGTAACTAATAGATTTTTTTATTAGAAAATTTGGTCAAAATTTTATTTCTATAGAAAATTTTGCCAAAATTTTATAGTAATAGATTTTTTTATTAGAAAATTTGGTCAAAAATTTATTTCTATAGAAAATTTTATCAAAATTTTATTTCTATAGAAAATTTTCTCAAAATTTTTTTTATTACTGATGCTCACTGATGCTAAAGATTTTCCAAATATTGCCCGAGATTTTGTAGAAGTCTGATTTGAGACCCGCCCGACTTTAGACTTTCCTTGCATTTTTATTTTTTGTTAAAATTGTGTTACGTCCCATACGTTAGATTTAAATTTTAAGTACTTAGATTTTATAGAAGTTTATACAATTTTGTCTAAATCGATTCAGATTCAAATTCATTTATATGGGAATATAAACGTTTATATAGCTCGCAACAAATTTAAAGGATTTGAGATGATATCAATAATTTTGGTCCACAAATACATATACTGTTGGTATCTTCTCATATTATGATGGGTATTTATATCATTATTTTATTTATTAAACATTGCCCTAAATTTGAAATATAGAGTTCAATTGGCATCTAATGTGAAATTAAGATCTTTTTTTGCACATATAAATAAATACGATACTTTATATCGATCCACTTACGGTACCCCCACAATAGAACTACAAGTTAGTGGAAGTTCTGTCCAGCAAAGAAAATCATCGAAGTCATTCAAAATTGTGGAGTTGGCAGCTAAAACAAAATTTCATACCCCCAAGATGACCAACTTTCAACAGAAACAGACTTAGAAGGAAAACATCTCAGGTTTCATATAAACAAACAATTATGATGATATCTTTATCCTTCAAAAGTTGCAGAATTATTTTCAAAAAAAAGCGAATTGGAACCACTGTGCGATGTAGTTAAAATAATTCCATGCATTTTCAAACCAAAATGATACATCAAATAAAAATATTTTAACAGAATTCTATCCACTTTAAGATAAATTTTGGTTTATGCTACTTCCATGTCCAGCGGATTCTTATCAATAGAAGTCCGCTTTTGCCAAAGAAGGCGTGTAGCAAACAAATTTCTAATGATACCAATGCTGGGGGTGATATCATCAGGTCTTAAATTTCTTACATTCAATGCGACATTCTCTCAAGCGTCCCTGTAAGACCATGTATGCAAATCCCAAGAAATTCTTTACACATACAAAACGATCACTTATCGCTGGTCAGTCCAGAAATGAGTGAACTGCTCACTGATAAGGCTTCACAAAGCATTCACAATCGTAATGCCAGGGAGAGAAAATAATGGAATGGTCTGCCAGTAGTTCCTCATAAATTACAGACGAGTAAAGAACAAATTAGCACAGATTCGTTATTCGGATATTAATCACAAGTTCAAGGATTACATACAGAATGTTGTTCCCTTGCACGACATTTCTCAATGGCCGAAATATTTTTATACTACCTGCGATATTGTTGTTGCTTTTGTATTTACTCGACGGTTCTGAAGGTGCCGCGAATGCTCGGTTACGTTGCGAAAGACCCGGCTCAATAGCAAATGGGAGTTTTCGTTTAAAAAGAAACTTCATGAGAGTCATCTGTAATAACGGCTACGTTTTGCAAGGACTTAAGACAATCGGTTGTGTCCATGGAAAATGGGATGGTGATAAACCGGTATGCGCAAGTATGTTTCAAATATTAACACCTAATCACATCAGTGAAGTTTTACAAGTGTGTTTGCCAAAGCGGAAGTTGTCATTGTTTCCGCAGTGAGTCATGCCTTACAAAGTTGCGCCATATATAATTCAATAGTGATTTTATTGTCATAGCTCCACACGTTACACAATTTTATTTTGGATCATATTCGATTTTTGTGATAACTAACATTCGAAGAAACGTGCTTTGATTCGCTTATAAAATATAATGCGCAATAGTGTGAAAATGTATTGTTGACCCGCGTTTTAATATCCATATTTTTATCTTCCATTTCTGTTACTTGACATTGAGACTGTATGAAAGTTATTGACTTCATGGCATAAATTTCAGAGAATTATACTAAATAATAATATATTTATTTTGGCAAAATAATCTCCAAAATGAACTTATTCCAAAATTTTTAACAAGGCAATGTGTTTATGGAGAATGTTTTAAATTATCGCAAATATACTTTGAAAAACGAAACATAAGAAAAATGTGTATTTTGATGATAACTAATATTTTATGCCGAGCTAGCCAACATTCTGAGGATTATAAATTTTCAGTCTACGAAAGTCGCCTTTTATATTTCGGCATTGGACAGCACTAGTGTTGCAATCTGACTATCGTAAAGCTTGACATTATACAAAATCTTCTGAGGTTTTGACATACGAGCTGATTTGTGTGCTTACAGCAATTTATAAGATTCATCTAGTCAAAAAAATACAATTAAAACGTTCTATTATTTGTCACAACTTTCGACACGGATTAGGGATTGGACAGCCCTAGTATTGCAATCTGCCTTTCGTAAAGCTTGACATTATACGTACTCAGAAGGTTTTGAAATACGAGCGCTACTTGTGTTGTTTCTAAAATTTCGGTACGGAGGAATATTTTTTTTTTTGGGTGTTTAGGAGACTTACACATTCATAGGTATGCGAGGACAGACACTTCCCAAGGAGGGGTTCTTCCATGACTACAGTTAAATTTTGCTATAAAAAACTAAGCCAAGAACTTATCCACTTTTGAACTTCTAACTAGCACCTCCCGATCTAAAAAAATTAGCAATAGCTGAATTATGTTGTTTTCTTATTACAGCACATTAGTTTTCTAGATGACATTGCAAATGACGTCGCGTTATAAATTTAACTAAACCAAACATATGGAAGGACTTAACACGCTCCAATTACGAATGTAAGCTTTTCGTTTTCGGCCCGAAAAAAAGTATCGCAAATGTAAAAAAGCCAGCATTTTTCTCATTTTTTATTTTGTATGCACTGTTAGAAAAATATGTTTTTCATATGTTCCGATATAAACAAAATGTATTTCGGGCACGATTTTAAACCACAATATATTTAAGTGCGAACATGTAATGTTCCTAAACTAAAACTAAATGTTTGGAACATCTATGTTAATATGTTAGAATATATTATGTTTGGGGCATGAATGTTTCATAAAAATCATATGTGTGAATACAAACATATATAAATTTACAAATTTCGACTAAACATACATATGTTGTGATATTTTATTCAAAGCGACAGAGAGAGTATAGAGAGAAATAGAGATGGAAAACGGGAGAGTTGACGAAAGATATCAATATAACACAGCAAAAGAGTCAAAAGAGAACAATTTCTGTGAAACCGCTTGTATGTTGTTTCGGAAAACTGTTTTATGATAAGGCCAAAAATTTGATATGCTTAAGTCTAAATATTATTTAATTTGAATAAAGAGAATAGACATTCGGAACCAAGAGAATAGACATTTGAAAAACAAACAGCATATGTTTTCGCCTAGAGAGCAGCATTTTATGTATGTGTGGACATGTGTTTTGTTTATCATTTTGGCATTATGGGCACAATTTTTTTCTTGGTTCGTTAAAAGAAATCAGGGGTCTTCATAAAAATAGCGAAAGGGCACTATACACTTTTTAGAGTTGGGACAGTAAAATGAAATAAGGAGGAAATAGTGAAAAATTACACAGTAAAATGTAAAAAAAAACAAACTTTAGTTCCTTTTTAGTAGTCCACGAGGAGTTGACGGACACCATCAAATATAAAAGCGGGCATTAAGTTCGAGTTTTACAGCTAAAACAATTTAAAAAGTTTGTTTTCTTTAAAATGAATTATTAAAGAAAAATAAAAGGAATTTTAGAGCGATGGTGTTAAATGCTAGTAAAAAACTTTTCACTCCTAAATAAATTTATGTTTATATTATAAAATTATGTATGTATGTTTATACTCGACTCCACGTTCTTCTTTTGTTAGTTTTTGAATTCCTTCCAAATTTTAAAGTTTTGTCCAAAAAAAATTTTTTTTGTTACAAAATTGTTATTTTTGCAATAAAAAATAATATTTTATCCAAAAATCAGTCAATTTCGTTTATATCAAGCACTGTTACTGACTATAAATCTTTAATAACGCACATTTCGAAGTTTCATTTAAAAAAATTTAATATAGTATAAATATAAATGTGTAAATTAAAAAAAAAAAAAAATGTTCGGTCGGAGCAGGGATTGAACCCACGACCCTTTGCATGCAAGGCAGACATGCTAACCACTGCTCCACGTGGCAAACAAATGTATGTTTCTGTTAAATAATGTTATGTTTACATGGGCTCGTGGGCGCTGCAAACTATGCTATATAAATGTAACTTAAAACGATAATTATCTACTGGTGACTATAACAGCTACGTAGCCCAGTGGATAGTGTGTTGGCTTACAAACTGTATGGTCCTCGGTTCGATTCTCCGTGCAGGCGAAAGGTAAAATTTAAAAACTTTATAAAAGTGAATAATTTAATTTCTTCAACATTATTTGTATTACAGAAAAAGGTGCCAATAACTAAAAAATTTCGTGGAAGTGAAAATTACGAGTATGTTAGGGAATGAGCACAATCGTGTTTGGGAAAAATTCTTCCAAGCATATAATATTTTTGGCTCAAAATGCTTCCAAACATATAATATGTTCACATAAAACAAACATATTAATGTTTCGGCAGTATGCAATAATATATGTGCTTCCTGCAAAATATGTTTGGAACATATGTTAAAGAAGCGATTTTTTTTGAGGGTGTGGTAACATAACACAGTGCCCCCCTTTGTTTTTAATTTTCTGGCTATTGGTATCGTCCTTCACTTCCCGTGATTTATTGCTCTTCGCATATTATTCGATTTTATATATTTTTAAAATTTTACCTTTCAAGAAGTTGCAGACTTGCTGTTTGCAAGAAAACATACTATTCACTAGGCTATAAGGCTCTTATTGTCATTACCACACAACTATCGCAAAACCATCAACGTGTGCAACACATGCAGTCCAGTTGTTCTATTTATAGAAAACATTGTTGAGCAAGCGCAAGCCAATGTAAAGAAATTTTATTTAAAGAAAATAAACCACTTTATACGGCTCCTTTCTTGCAAACGATGAAGTAAATGCATTTTGAAAAAACAAATAATGCAATTTTATATACATTCCGAAAATTTTCGCTAGATTCCGAAAGGACATTTTTACTACGAAACTGGAAAATATGTCTTACACCATGTTTCTGTATGACAAACGAGCTCTATCGATTGACTGAAATGCATAAAAACAGCTAAGTTTTGTTTATAAATTCAACTGTTTGTTTTCATTTCAGTCGATCGATAGAGCTCGTTCGACATACCGAAACAGGCTATTATTTTAGACGTAAAGTCAGAAAAGAACAGTGCTCGATATATATATATATATATATATATATATATATATATATATATATATATATATATATATATATATATATATATATATATATATATATATATATATATATATATATATATATATATATATATATATATATATATATATATATATATATATATATATATATATATATATATATATATATATATATATATATATATATATATATATATATATATATATATATTTTTTTTTTTTTTTTTTGTGTGAAATAATACAATATACTTGTTTTAGTAAAAAAAAATCCTAAACTGAAAGCAGTTAGGAATCGTTCATTAACTAGAATAAGGCATGGAATTTTACTAATACTGTTTTCTTTGCTGGGTATGTTATAAGAATTTACTATTGAAAAAGAAAATTTTCTTCACTTATAATAAAGCATTCGTAAAAATAAACAAAATATGAACTAAAACCAAGTTTCCTCAAATTTAGTAAAATTTCACATAAAACAAGTAAGTAAAGTCTAAAGTCGGGCGGAGCCGACTATATTATACCCTTCACCATTATGTAGACCAAAATTTGTGTTACCATCTCAACTCCTTCAAATTTGTTTGGAGTTATTATCAAGGTTTATGTTCCCATATACAAATATTTATATACGAAACGATTTGGAGACAACACCCTGGGATGAAACACAATGTAAGTAAAAAAAATATGGGAAATATAGCTAGATCAATTTTGATGCAATTGTACAAAAGAGCATTTATGATTTACCAGGCGATACATATGTATTCGAGTTGAAGCAACTCATGGCAAAACTCTGGCTTTTGAAGCCATATAAGTGCAAATCGGGCGAAAGATATATATGGGAGATACATCAAAATCAGAACAGATTTGAACCAAATTTGGCACACTTAACGATAATATTAAACGTGCTCCTTGTGCAAAATTTAAAGCAAATCAGGACAAACCTCTGACTTTTTTGGCCATATAAGTGAAAATCAGACATAAAATATATATGGGAGCTATGTCTAAATCTGAACCGATTTTAACGAAATTAGGTACACTTAATGATACTATTAAACGTACTCCTTGTGCAAAATTTGAAGCAAATCAGGGCAAAATTCTGGCTTTTGAAGACATATAAGTTAAAATCGGTCGAAAGATATATATGGGAGCTATATCTAAATCTGAACCGATGTGGCTGATATTTTGCATATCTTACGAAAACCCCAAAATATTTGGCTGCCCGAAATTTTGAGAAAATACGTTGATAAATACGTAAATTTTTACCAGATCGGTGATAATATATATGACAGCTATATCTAAATCTGAACCGATTTTTTTCAAAATCAATAGCGATCGTCTTTGAGCCATTGTAAGACTCTGTGCCAAATTTGAGGATGAGCGGACTTGAACTGCGAGCTGTACTTTACACACAAAATTACATATGCAGAGGGACGGACAGACAGACAGACAGACGGACATCGCTAAATCGACTCAGAGTTTAATTCTAAGACGATTGTATACTAAACGATGGGTCTCAGACTTTTCCTTCTTGGCGTTACATACAAATTCACAAACTTATTATACCCTTTACCGCAGTAGTGGTGAAGGGTATAATGATAAATTCTTACTTCCTTTATTTAACCCTAGCTTAGGCACCAATGTTTTTCTACATTATCTGTGACTATGTACATATGTAAATATTTTGTTTCCTTTGTTATTTTTAACTTCATAACCGCTTTTTTATACCCTCCACCATAGGATGGGGGTATATTAACTTTGTCATTCCGTTTGTTATACCCTCCACCATAGGATGGGGGTATATTAACTTTGTCATTCCGTTTGTAACACATCGAAATATTGCTCTAAGACCCCATAAAGTATATATATTCTGGGTCGTGGTGAAATTCTGAGTCGATCTAAGCATGTCCGTCCGTCCGTCCGTCTGTCCGTCTGTCCGGCTGTCCGTCCGTCTGTGGAAATCACGCTAACTTCCGATCGAAACAAGCTATCGACTTGAAACTTGGCACAAGTAGTTGTTATTGCTGTAGGTCGGATGGTATTGAAAATGGGCCATATCGGACCACGTTTACGTATAGCCCCCATATAAACCGATCCCCAAATTTGGCTTGGGGAGCCTCCCGGAGCAGCAAAATTCATCCGATCCGGTTGAAATTTGGTAAGTGGTCTTAGCATACGGTCTCTAACAACCATGCAAAAATTGGTCCATATCGGTCCATAATTATATATAGCCCCCATATAAACCGATCCCCAGATTTGACCTCCGGAGCCTCTTGGAGGGGCAAAATTCATCCGATCCGATTGAAATTTGGTACCTGATGTTAGTATATGGTATCTAACAACCATGCAAAAATTGGTCCATATCGGTCCATAATTATATATAGCCCCCATATAAACCGATCCCCAGATTTGACCTCCGGAGACTTTAGGAGGGGCAAAATTCATCCGATCCGGTTGAAATTTGGTACCTGATGTTAGTATACGGCCTCTAACAACCATGCAAAAATTGGTCCATATCGGTCCATAATTATATATAGCTCCCATATAAACCGATCCCCAGATTTGACCACCGGAGCCTCTTGGAGGAGCAAAATTCATCCGATGCGGTTGAAATTTAGTACGTGGTCTTAGTATACGGTTTTTAACAACCATGCAAAAATTGGTCCATATCGGTCCATAATTATATATAGCCCCCATATAAACCGATCCCCAGATTTGACCTCCGGAGCCTCTTGGAGGGGCAAAATTCATCCGATCCGATTGAAATTTGGTACCTGATGTTAGTTTACGGCCTCTAATAACCATGCAAAAATTGGTCCATATCGGTCCATAATTATATATAGCCCCCATATAAACCGATCCCCAGATTTGACCTCCGGAGCCTCTTGGAAGAGCAAAATTCATCCGATCCATTTGAAATTTGGTACATGGTGTTAGTATATGGTCTCTAACAACCATGCAAAAATTGGTCCATATCGGTCCATGATTATATATAGTTCCCATATAAACCGTCCCCAGATTTGACGTCCGGAACCTCTTGGAGGAGCAAAAGTCATCCGATACGGTTGAAATTTAGTACATTTTGTCAATATATGGCCTCTAACAGCCATGTAAAAATTGGTCCATATCGGTCTTTAGTTATATATAGCCGATGACTTATTACACAAAAATTGGTCCATATCGCCAAAAATAATCTACCAAAACTTTATTTCCATAGAAAATTTTGTCAAATTTTATTACTATAGAAAGTTTTGTCAAAATTTCATTTCTATAGAAAGTTTTGTCAAAAGTTTATTGCTATACAAATGTTTGTCAAAATTTTATTTCCATAGAAAATTTTGTCAAAATTTTATTTCTATAGAAAATTTTGTAATCTACCAAAACTTTATTTCCATAGAAAATTTTGTCAAATTTTATTACTATAGAATGTTTTGTTAAAATTTCATTTCTATAGAAAGTTTTGTCAAAAGTTTATTTCTATAGAAATGTTTGTCAAAATTTTATTTCTATAGAAAATTTTGTAAATAATTTATTTCTGTAGAAAATTTTGTCAACATTTTATTTCTATACAAAATTTTGTCAAAATTTTATTTCTATACAAAATTTTGTCAACATTTTATTTCTATAGAAATTTTTGTCAAAATTGTATTGCTATAGAAAATTTTGTCAACATTTTACTTCCATAGAAAATTTTGTCAACATTTTATTTCTATAGAACATTTTGTCAAGTTTTTATTTCTATAGAAAATTTTGTCAAATTTTTATTTCTATAGAAAATTTTGTCAAAATTTTATTTCTATAGAAAATTTTGTCAAGGTTTTATTTCTATAGAAAATTTTGTCAAAATTTTATTTCTATAGAAAATTTTGTCAAACTAGATTATATACGTATTTAATCGGCTTTTTTTGTTTAATATATACCCCGTATGGGCTAACTTACAATTTAGAAGACAGTGTTAAAAAGTTTTACGATACCTTGCCATCGGCAAGTGTTATCGCAACCCAAGTAATTCGATTGTGGATGACAGCCTTTAGTAGAAGTTCCTACGCAATCCATGGTGGAGGGTACATAAGATTCGGCCTGGCCGAACTTACGGCCGTATATACTTGTTATGTTTGTTTTGCAATCTGATATTCGCTACAGAAAAAATATTGTTGTTTTTAAACATTATCTGTTCGACATTACTGAAATCGGTTCAGAGTTAGATATAGCTGCCATATATATCTTTCGTCCGATATACACCCATATTACCACAGACACCAAAGTTTTGCTCCGATCTACGTGAAGTTTTGCACAGGAAGTAGAATTAATATTCTTACTATGTATGCCAAATTTGGATGAAATCGGTTCAGATTTAGATAGAGCTCCCACATATATATCTTTCGCCCGATTTATACAGATATGGCCAAAGAAGCTTAAATTTTAATCAGATTTACGTGAAATTTTGCACAGGGTGTAGACTTAACATTCTTATTTATGTGCTACCATGGTGAGAAAAAAGGAAACGTCGTACAAGGCAAAAATGTGGGCAATGTAAAAAACCGGTCTGTGTGGAGCACAGCTGGGTGCAAACCAAATGCTACAGTTTTTTTTTTTGTTTTATTATTTTCATCTATGGATTAAACCCTTACAGACTAACAGTAATATATTACATTATATACATATCGTTTGATTATATATCAAGTATTTAATAATAATGTTATCTTTTTCTTTACATTGTATTTCTCTTCTGACAAATCAAGATAATAATAAAATTTATTGAATTCATTACAAAGACGGCGAAGTGGATCGCCGTTTTCAAAGTTCGTTCGAAAGTATTTAATGTGGAGCAGTTCAAAGTTGCGGGTAGGTCTAAAGGGTACATTGAATGATATTCTGTTAATAAGGAAGTCAGATTTAAATCCTCCGTTAATTAAATCAACCGTAAAACAGATATTCAGCATGGTACGTCTACTTTTCAGTGTAGGTAATTTGATGAACGATAGTCTTTCTTTGTAAGACGGCAAGGTTTGAGGTGTCCAGTTATTCCGACGTAAACAAAACAGTAAAAATTGTTTCTGAACAGATTCAATACGATTGCAATGAATTTGGTACTGTGGGTCCCAAATTACAGATCCATATTCCAGGATAGGACGCACAAGTGAAGTATATAAGTTTCTTGTAACAAATGGGTCAGAAAATTCCTTACTCCAGCGCTTGACAAATCCAAATGATCCATAGGCCTTATTTACAGTCATAGAAATGTGAGATCTAAAATTTAGCCTGCGATCCAAAAGTATTCCAAGATCTTTAAAGGATTCAACAGTTTCAAGCGTTGTGCCATTCAAGTTATAATCCGTGTCGATATAATTTAATCTATAATAAAAAGAGATATGCTTGCATTTCCTTATGTTCAGTTCCATCATATTTGATGAGCACCATCTGTACATGCTATTCAGATCAGATTGGAGTAAGGATTGGTCATCACTATTCCGAATAACCTTTATAATTTTAACATCGTCAGCATACATGAGAGTGTAACCATATTTAATGGCTGATGGAAGGTCATTTATAAATAAGCAGAACAATAGAGGGCCAAGATGACTGCCTTGTGGAACACCAGAAGGCACATGTATTGATTTTGAAATAATGTTATCAAATACTACAAATTGTGTACGATTCTTTAGATAACTTTCAAACCAGGATACCATTAATTCGCTGAAGCCTATGCGATGCAGTTTGTACAGTAAAAGTGAATAGTTTACTTTGTCAAACGCCTTACTAAAATCAGTATAAATGACATCAGTCTGTAAACGATCTCTAAAGCCTTCATTAACCATTGTAGTCAATTCCAAGATATTTGTTATGGTCGAACAAGATTTACGGAAGCCGTGTTGTTTAGGCGATAGAAGAGAGGAGACTTGATGATTCAAAATATCAGAAATAATTTTCTCCAACAGTTTTGGAATAGCACTTAATTTAGCAATGCCTCTATAGTTCGTAATATCTGACTTGCTTCCATTTTTAAATAGCGGAATGATAAATGAATTCTTCCGCAACGTAGGAAAGTGACCTGTGCGCAAAGATTCATTAAACAGAAATGAAAGAGCAGTCGAAAGAGAATGAGCACAATATTTGAGGATGTTACTGGGAATCCCATCAGGGCCCGGGCGATATGAACATTTTATCTTTTCCATATAACTCATCACAATATCAGGAGAAATAAATGGAGTAGTGAATGTCGAATATTCCTGTATATTATATGGGTACGCATCAGATTGCTTGAAATCCTTATGGCAGTAAGTTGTTGCAAAGAACTTTGAAAACAAATTACATATAGATTCATTATCATCCCCTTCAACAGCACCATAGTGAAGGGTTCTTGGATACACATTTGATTGACGTGTAGAATTAACAAATCTGTAAAATGACTTTGGATTAAGCTTCAGTTCATTTTTAATTTTCGATAAATAATTGTTATAGGATTGTTTATTCCACAGGTTGTATTCTGAACGAGCAATTGAGTAGTTTGCATAGTCAGTCACAGATCCAGATTTTTTATACTTTTTATAAAGTTTATTCTTTCTATTCTTCAAGTTACGTAATTTACTGTCATTCCAAGGTGGACCAGTGTGAGAAGTTATTCGAATTAATGGAACAGATTGGGCAATGAATGAATTCAAAGTTTCATAAAATGTATTTATTGATTCATCAAGATTTCTCGCTGGTAAGATTTTATTCCAATCCACATTTAATAGTAATGAGTTCAGTTTTTCGTAATCAGTTCTATTAAAAGAGGATATTTTATCAGTTTTCAATACGAGTTTTTTTCGCATAGATCTCGAAAAAGACATATTTATATTCATACAGACAGTGGGATGATGAACATCTTCAGGATTTACAACGGCATTGACGCGTGATAAAAACACATCTTTTAGTTCATTTGTAAAAAATAAATCAAGTAATTTATTTTTCGAATTTTGTATGTTGCTAATTTGAAAAAGACCATCTTTTAACAAGTTTTCAACAAATTCAGATTGATATCCATTTCATAGCATTGGTACGGAGTAATTCATTTCCTCACAATATTTCCATGTAATAGATGGAATGTTAAAATCACCAGACAAAACAATCAAATCAGAGGATCTCGCAGTAGATAGGACCGATTGGATAGCAGTCAAATGAGCATTATAAAAATCGTTACAAGAACCAGGAATATAGGAGCAAGTCACAAACAATGAATTATGCCCAAATATATTTTTTTTAGTTTTTATTTCATTTTCTTTTATTTGTATTATTTTCATATGAAATAATTCAAAACAAATCAACTAAAAGTATCTTAAACCACAATATTTACATTTGTAATTAGGGGCAGATTTTGAAGAAAAATAAAAAAATGTATTGAAAAATTGCTATATTGTGCAAAATATTGTTAAAAAATTTGTACATATTATGAAAGAGCACGAAAAATTAGCCACTGAGTCCAAATTTCATAAAAATCGGATAAATATTGTTGAAATGGCAAGAGTGTCAAAAATGAAATATTTACATTTGTACACTGTTAGAAAAATATGTTTTTCATACGTTCCGATATAAACAAAATGTGTTTCGGGCACGATTTTAAACCACAATATATTTAAGTACGAACATGTAATTTTCCTAAACTAACACTAAATGTTTGGGACATCTATGTTAATATATTAGAATATATTATGTTTGGGGCATGAATGTTTTATAAAAATCATATGTGTGAATATAAACATATATAAATTTACAAATTTCGACTAAACATACATATGTTGTGATATTTTATTCAAAGCGACAGAGAGAGTATAGAGAGAAATAGAGATGGAAACCGGGAGAGTTGACGAAAGATATCAATATAACACAGCAAAAGAGTCGAAAGAGAACAATTTCTGTGAAACCGCTTGTATGTTGTTTCGGAAAACTGTTTTATGATAAGGCCAAAAATTTGATATGTTTAAGTCTAAATATTATTTAATTTGAATAAAGAGAATATACATTCTGAACCAAGAGAATAGACATTTGAAAAACAAACAGCTTATGTTTTCGCCTGAGAGCAGCATTTTATGTATGTGTGGACATGTGTTTTGTTTATCATTTTGGCATTATTTTTTTCTTGGTTCGTTAAAAGAAATCAGGGGTCTTCATAAAAATAACGAAAGGGCACTATACTCTTTTTAGAGTTGGGACAGTAAAATGAAATAAGGAGGAAATAGTGAAAAATTACACAGTAAAATGTAAAAAAACAAACTTTAGTTCCTCTTTATTAAAAAGTAGTCCACGAAGAGTTGACGGACACCATCAAATATAAAAGCGGGCATTAAGTTCGAGTTTTACAGCTAAAACAATTTAAAAAGTTTATTTTCTTTAAAATGAATTATTAAAGAAAAATAAAAGGAATTTTAGAGCGATGGTGTTAAATGCTAGTAAAAAACTGTTCACTCCTAAATAAATTTATGTTTATATTATAAAATTATGTACGTATGTTTATACTCGACTCCACGTTCTTCTTTTGTTAGTTTTTGAATTCCTTCCCAATTTTAAAGTTTTGTACAAAAACAGTTTTTTATTACAAGATTGTTATTTTTGCAATAAAAAATAATGTTTTATCCAAAAATCAGTCAATTTCGTTTATATCAAGCACTGTTACTGACTATAAATCTTTAATAACGCACATTTCGAAGTTTCATTTAAAAAAAATTAATATAGTATAAATATAAATGTGTAAATTAAAAAAAAAATGTTCGGTCGGAGCAGGGATTGAACCCACGACCCTTTGCATGCAAGGCAGACATGCTAACCACTGCTCCACGTGGCAAACAAATGTATGTTTCTGTTAAATAATGTTATGTTTACATGGGCTCGTGGGCGCTGCAAACTATGCTATATAAATGTAACTTAAAACGATAATTATCTACAGGTGACTATAACAGCTACGTAGCCCAGTGGATAGTGTGTTGGCTTACAAACTGTATGGTCCTCTGTTCGATTCTCCGTGCAGGCGAAAGGTAAAATTTAAAAAATTTATAAAAGTGAATAATTTCTTCAACATTATTTGTATTACAGAAAAAGGTGCCAATAACTAAAAAATTTCGTGGAAGTGAAAATTTCGAGTATGGTAGGGAATGAGCACAATCGTGTTTGGGAAAAATTCTTCCAAGCATATAATATTTTTGGCTCAAAATGCTTCCAAACATATAATATGTTCACATAAAACAAACATATTAATGTTTCGGCAGTATGCAATAATATATGTGCTTCCTGCAAAATATGTTTGGAACATATGTTAAAGAAGCGATTTTTTTTGAGGGTGTATATAGTGCCAAAGCTAGGGTTAAGAAAGCTTATCATACATACGAATAACACTTGGCATAGAAAAATATTTTAGTTCATTCGTACTAAGAAGTATTCAATCCTTTCAAAACTTAAAGAAACACACTTGTTAGAATATAGGACATTTTCCTATATTTCTTTTATATACCTGTAATCGATATGTTTGCGCGTGGGTTGTTTTTTAGTTGGAATCGTGTTGTTTAGTAAAATAATGTAATGAATAACAAATAAAATATATAATATATTTGCTATATTAAATTAATGAGAAAATGTTTCGTTTTTTGAAAATTATTAAACATAAACAACAACACCCAGAAAAAAGTGACCCCTTCTTTAAGTTAAAATGAACTCATTGTGAAGAAAGTTGAACTTCGTATAGCGTCAATGACATTTTTATTTGTTTGAACGATGTGATTTTCGTAGAAATTAGGAATAATGCATTCCATATATTAGTTAACATTTTCCTATATTTATATACCACTATACTACAGAATGAAAAAATTTAACTAATTTGAATTCATATATGGAATGATTTTATTGAAATTTTTTCATTCATTTCGACAAATCTTACACATTTGTGGTAAAACTTTTACTTCATAATTAGAACTGCTTACCTTAGTTTTTAAATACAATTTTATTTATTTCTATAAGCAATTTTATCTTCAATAAAAGACATGTTTTATTAATATATTGAATATATTTATTAAGAATCAACAGCATCGAATCTCTTTGAAATATTAGTTTATTAATCCACTATTTCCAATTTCCGTGTGATATTATCAACTGTAAAACGCACTTTTTCTTCTTCTTGTACTTTTCACTTTTAATAAGTTGCTGCCTAACGATTTTGTCCTCCTTTTACAATTTCAATACCTACAAATATAAAAAATCACAAAACATTTTTGTTGCAAAAGGTTAGCGTCACTGAATATTACCTGATAATTGAAGATTCCAAAATGAAGACAAATGAAAGGGTTGTTATTCTGCTGGTGTTTTCTTTCTTTATACACTATCACGAACATTGATAGATTTATTTAAAAAAACGAAAATTTTTCTCACTAATTTAAAATAACAAATATTTTATATATTTTATTTGTTATTTATTATATTATTTTACCATCTTATTTTTTAACAATCTCTCCGTATACCAAAACAACGCGATTCCAACTAAAAAAACAACCGACGCGCAAATATATCGATTACACCCACGCGCAAACACATCGATTACGATGACAGGTATCGATTACAGGTAGACAATAGAAATTTAGGAAAATTTCCTATATTCTAACAAGTGTGTTTCCTTAAGTTTTGAAAGGATTGCATACTTCTTAGTACGAATGAACTAAAATATTTTTCTATGCCAAGTGTTGTTCGTATGTATGAAAAACTTTCTATTATAAAGGAAGTAGCAATTATCATTTTATAAGAAATTTTACTAATTTTGAGGAAACTTGGTTTTAGTTCGGTTTTTGTTTATTTTTACGAATGCTTTGTTATCGGTGAATAAAATTTTCTTTTTCAGTAGTAAATTCTTATACCCAGCGAAGAAAATAGTATGAGTAAAATTCCATGCCTTATTCTAGTTAATGAACTATTCCTAACTGCTTACAGTTTAGGATTTTTTTACTGAAACGAGTAAATTTTATCATTTTTCACAAAAATTTACCTTAATGGAAATAAAATGGATAAACTATATTGATGAAAATTTTTTCCTTTAGTTTCGAAGGCACTTTTTTCTGGGTGAACGTATGTCCATGAATGTTCGTCATGGTGTACAAAGAAAGAAAACACCAGAAGAATAACAATCCCTTCATTCGTATTCATTTTGGAATCTTCAATTATCAGGTAACATTCAGTTACGCTAAACTTTTGTGAAAAAATTGGTTTATGATTTTTTATAAAAAGTGAACCCTATATTTCACTAAAGCTGATTTAATTCTATTTTAGTTCATGAAATTATTACGTTTTAATAAAGTTTCCCAGACGTTAATAATTTTTTGCGTACGTTAGTTAATAAAACTAAAATAGAGGATAAAATTATACTCAAAGGAAGTATAAAGATTAACTAAATTCGGGTCTCCCACAAAATAGTTCAGAATTTCTTAAAATTTGTAAAATTTACCACTAATTAGCCCATCATGAACTTCGTATGGTACTAAAGACATTTTTGCAATTTTTTACTCCAATTTTTTCCTTCAAACTTCGAAATTTTCTTTAACAAGTGAAAAAAATGAATTATGTCTAAAAAATTTTTTTGAATTTATCGAAAATAATTTACTTAGTTTTGTGAAATCGGCGTGGCATCCGCGTGTCTATTACAGTTTAGTAAAAATTTTCTAAAATTAATATATTTTTTCTAAAACTAACTAAAATTTTCTTTCCTGGTGGGATCACTGTTTTTTCAGTGTAGGTATTGAAATTGTCAAAGGAGGACAAAATAGTTTGGCAGCAACGTATTAAACTTGGAAGGTACAAGAAGAAGAAAAATGCGTTCTACAGTTGATAACATTGCATGGAAATTGGAAATACACTGAAAAAACAGTGAACCCACCAGGAAGAAAACTTTCGGTTAATTTTAGAAAATTTTGAATATTTGTAGAAAATTTTAACTAAACAGTATTACAAACGTTGGCATCACGCCGATGTCATAAAAATAAGTAAATATTTCTCGACAAATACAAGAAAATTTATTAGACATAACTAAGTTTTTTCACTTGTTAAAGAAAATTTTGTAGTTTGAAGAAAAAACTTGGAGTTCAAAATTGCAAGAATGTCTTTAGTGACATACGAAGTTCACGATGGACGCATTTTTGGTAAAATTTACAAATTTAAAGAAATTCTGAACTATTTTGTGGAAGACACGAATTTAGTTAATCTTTATGCTTTATTTGAGTATATTTTTTTCCTCGGGTTTAGTTAATTTAACTAACGTACACAAAAAAGTATTAGAGTAAAGAAAACTTTCTCCAAACATAATATTTCTATGAACTAAAATAAAGTTAAATTGGCTTTAGTGAAATAGAGAGTTCACTTTTTTTTGAGTGTAGTGGAATAATAAACTAACATTTCAAGGCCAGTCGATGCTGTTGATACTTAATAAATATATTCAATATATTAATAAAACATATCTTTTATTAAAAAAATTTGCTTTATATATAAATATGATATAAATATATATAAATAAAATTGTATTTAAAAACGAAAATAAGCAGTTCTAATTTTGAAGTAAAAGGTTTACCATAAATATGTAATATTTGTCCAAATGAATGAAAAAAGTTCAATAAAATCATTTCATATATGAATTCAATTCAGTTAAATTTTTTCATTCTGTAGTATAGTGGTACAGATATATAGGAAAAATTTAACTAATATATGGAATGCAATCTACCTAATTCTACGAAAATCGCATCGTTCAAACAAATAAAAATGTCTTTGGCGCTATACGAAGTTCAATTGTCTTCACAACGAGTTCATTTTAACTTAAAGAGGGGGGTCACTTTTTTCTGGGTGAATATATGCAAAATCGGCATATCAGCAACCTATACGTGTGAAAATTATGTCATAATGATATTAGAAGAATGATTTTTGGACTATATCTGAAAATCTCTTATATGTGCGATGGACTATAAGCGAAAACTACTGTTATAGGTTTTATTTTACCGACACATACCTGTGGATGTATGACAAAACCCACCCAGAAAAAAAACTGATCCCTTCTTTAAGTTAAAATGAACTAATTGTGAAGAAAGTTTAACTTCGTATAGCGCCAAAGACATTTTTATTTTTTTGAACGATGTGATTTTCGTTGAACTTAGGTAGAATGCATTCCATATATTAGTTAACATTTTCCCATATTTATGTACCCTTATACTACAGAATGAAAAAATGTAACTGAATTGAATTCATATATGGAATGATTTTATTGAACTTTTTTCTTAGAACTGCTTACCTTCGTTTTTAAATACAATTTTATTTATTAATATAGGCAAGTTTTTCTTCAATAAAATACACGTTTTATTAATATATTAAATATATTTATTAAGAATCAACAGCATCGACTGGCCTTGAAATATTAGTTTATTATTCCACTATTTCCAATTTTAATGTAATGTCACCAACTGTAAAACGCATTTTTTCTTCTTCTTGTACCTTTCACTTTTAATAAGTTGCTGCGTAATGATTTTGTATTCCGTTTACAATTTCAATACCTACAAATATAAAAAATCATAAACCAATTATTTCGCAAATGCACTGAAAAAACAGTGAACCCACCAGGAAAGATAACTTTCGATTAATTTTAGAAAATTTTGAACTTTTTTAGAAAATTTTAACTAAACGGTATTACAAGCGCTGGCATCACTCCGATATGGCAAAAATAAGTAAATATTTTTCGACAAATTCAAGAAAATTTATTAGACATAACTAAATTTTTTCAGTAGTTAAAGAAAATTTTGTAGTTTGAAGAAAAAACTTGGAGTTCAAAATTGCAAGAATGTCTTTAGTGACATACGAAGTTCACGATGGACACATTTTTGGTAAAATTTACAAATTTAAAGAAATAATGAACTATTTTGTAAGAAATACGAAATTAGGAAATCTTTATGCTTTATTTGTGTATAACTTTTTCCCGTTTTTTAGTTCATTTAACTAACATACGCAAAAAATTATTTGACTAAAATAAACTTTTTCCAAACATAATGATTCTATGAACTAATATAAAGTTAATATGGCTTTAGTGAAATAGAGAGTTCACTTTTTTTTGAGTGTGGTTAGCGTCACTGAATGTTACCTGTTAATTAAAGTTTCCAAAATGAAGACGAATGAAGGGGTTGTTATTGTGTTTTCTTTCTTTATACACCATCACGAACATATTTTTTTTCTCACTAATTTAAAATAACAAATATTTTATATATTTTATTTGTTATTTATTATATTATTTTATTATATTATTTTTTAACAATCCCTCCGTATACCATAACAACGTGATTCCAACTAAAAAAACAACCCACGCGCAATCATACCGATTACATCGATGACAGTTATCGATTACAGGTAGATAAAACAAATATAGGAAAATTTCCTATATTCTAACAAGTGTGTCTCCTTAAGATTTAAAAGGATTGAATACTTCTTAGTACGAATGAACTAAAATATTTTTCTATGCCAAGTGTTATTCGTATGTATGATAAGCTTTCTATAATAAAGGAAGTCAGAATTATCATTTTATAAGAAATTTTACTAAATTTGAGGAAACTTGGTTTTAGTTCATATTTTGTTTATTTTTACGAATGCTTTGTTATCAGTGAATAAATTCCATGCCTTATCCTAGTTAATGAACTATTCCTAACTGCTTTCAGTTTAGGATTTTTTTACTGATGCAAGTAAATTTTATTATTTTAAACAAAAATTTAACTTAATGGAAATAAATTGGCTAAACTAAATTGATGAATAACATATTTTTTCCTTCAGTTCCGAGGGCACCTTTTTCTTGGTGCCCTACGAAATTCTAGACAAACAAATATCGTGTTCCATTTGCTTTTTGCTGTAAGAGAGTTTATGTAGAAGTAAAGTATATACTTTTTGTGATAAACGTTTATTCTTTAACAGGGTGTGAAAATTCTTTTCTGACTAATTGCATCTTTCTCACTATTCCGTCCATTGCGATACCACAGGTGGTGGGTGAACCTCACTTATATCAACGAGTGCTGCGCAATTACATGTAAAGCTCATTGACAAAGGGCCTACTTCTTATACACCGAAAAAAAGTAAACCGTTTTATAGGAAGAATGAACTAACTTGAACGAAAATTGAACTTAATTGTACTTTTTAACTGCAGTTCACGAAATTACACCCTCTCATAGGAGGAAACATGACCTTAACTTAAAGAAGAAAATCAGTGGCAACAAATCTTGACCATTTTAACCATACATACAATTTCTGGGAATCGTACGAAAATTTTCTGTTTCTTTATTTCATATTGAACTTATGTGTAGGGTCATTGAATTTTATACCCACGTTTAGTTCATAAAATGTTTGACACAATTTAATATTGTTTTTTAAATTTTCTGACTAATTGTCCCTATCTCGCAAAAAATAAAATACTGCAAATATAAGACATTAGATTTGTTTTTAATATTACCATTGCCCGGACGGACAATCGAACCACGAATCGTACGTTTTTTAAGCCAATACACTATATACTGAACCATGTAGTTGTTATCGTCTCCAACACACAAGCAATACATACAAACGAGCATGTGTTGAATGCTCACACAAATGCATTTAATAAAACTTAATTTAAATAAAACAAGCAATTTTAGTTGGAAACGACTTATGCTCGTTTTCTTACAAAAGTTGTCCCAAATGCAACTTTTTACCATAGTACTATATTGCATTTTTACCATCAAGATGTGTCGTATTCGTTCTTCAAAAACACCGAAACGAAATTGATTGTGCTTTTAGAATAAAATAAGATACGATATTTGTTTACAGCGAAAAAAAAAACTATTTTTACTAGACGTAAAATATCCCTATTTTACCTATTTTATATCTGAGGGATTTCTCTAAAAATCAAACAAAAATAATTCTTCATAACTAAATTGATGAATTTTTCCTTTATTTTCAAATGTACTTTTTTCTTAGTGTATCTGAATATCTATGCCTTATGTTTGCTTCCGGAAAAGCGGGTGCAAACATAAGAGTCGGTCGTGCCGAACATACGGCCGTATATATGCATATGAAAATTAAAAAGTTTAATGAACTTGTACCTTCATAGTTTGTATTTGCGTCTTTTATTGTTTTTTTTTTAGGAAAGGGTTGTCCAAAAAATCTGCAGGCTCCAGCAAATGGACGCATACAGATCGAATCCGATCTTAAGGCAATTCTCTATTGTTCAGATAACTACAGTCTTGCTGGAAATCGTAATTCCTACTGCAATGGAACGCACTGGGATCGTCCAATAGGAACTTGTAGAGGTAGGGATTATTCCTCATTAAGAAGTTCTTGCCTTCATTAATAGCAATTCTCTCATAGAGCGCAGCGGTAAAGTGTCACACGAATGTGATTTTGAAACCGACGATGTATGCGGCTGGTCCTATGAGCCTATGGCCAATCTGGAATGGAAGAGAGTTATGGCAGCCAATGTCTTTACATCATTTAAAACTGGACCACGTCATGACCACACAACAATGACCCACAATGGTGGCCATTACATGCTAATGGAGAGTTTAATACGCCAAGATACACCTGTAACATTAACTTCGCCCATATATGGTCGGGAGCTATCACTCAAAACGGCCTGTTGCTTCCAATTTCATTATTTCATGTATGGGGCAGGAGTTGGCGACCTTCTGGTTGTGGTGAAACCAGTCTCAATAAGTTTGGATGAAATATTGCTAGGTCAAGATGAGTAAGTTGATCCAAGACTATTAGTTATAAAAAACATTACCAACATCAGTTTTGTCATTTCAGAGAGTCTACATGGATAAAATTCGAGAGGAATGGTAATCAAAATAACATTTGGAACGAAGCCCATTTTAACATAGAGGAGATGGATGAAGATTTCCAAATTGTTTTCGTTGCTAAATCGAGTAAAAATCATCTGAGTGATATAGCTGTCGATGATGTGCGTTTACTCATGGGTGACGACTGCAAAGCTTTGGATAAGAGTTCCGATGACACCCTATCAAATGAGGAGTTCGATACAACGACGTGTAAGTTGTACGGATATAATTTTCCCCCAAATGCATAATAATTTGCTACCTTCTTCCCTTTTGGTTCGAGTAGATCAATCGCTATTTGAAATCCAGTCTTGTGCTGGCCGTTGTTTTTCATCCTTTGGCATTGGCATCGTATTTGAAAATGATCATCTAAGGGGCTTATGTAGCTGTTCAGCTGATTGCGAAGACACTGACACCTGTTGTCCAGATTTCAAATCCGTTTGTTTAACCGGTATGATCGATACCTTGGGAGACTTGTAAAATTCGATTTCATTTATTCTATGGTTTCTTTCTTGTGTTGTAGAATTGTTTGAATCAACCACTGTGGAATCCAATGATATAGCCCCTGACACCACAACACCAACTACCACATCAACGACTCCTCAGGCAAAGATAACGTCGACTCCCAATACAACAACCATAACAACTACGCCAACAACACAGAAAACTACATCAACAACAACATCGACTTCTACTAGTACTACAACGACAACAACCATGAAGACTACTTCTACTACAACAACTGTAAGAACTACACCGAAAACAACTCCAAAGCCAACTACAACATCAACATCCACATCCACGACGAAGAAGACCACACCTAAAGCAACAGCGACTACACCCAAAACTACAACTACATCAACAAGAATACCTTTGCCCCCGATTAAACCCTCACTGAAAACATCAAAGTCCACGAAAATGGCAGAAACTACAACTACGCCAAAAACGACGTCAACTGCCAAACCGAAATCGCCCACCACTCCTTCCCAAGACTCTACAGGTAAGGCGTTATTCTTAATTATCATGAGAACTGCTAATGTTTACATATACGCCTCATATTTCTAGTTCCCAACGCAACCATAGCAACAAGACCCATGTCTAAGACATACGTCATAAATAATGACCCAAAAGCGGAGGCAGCTCACAGAGGTTCCACCCTACTTATGTGGACACTCATTGTCCTTATAATAGTTGTAGTAGCAGGAATATCTTATCGGCGTTTTGGCGATAGAGCGGTTGCATGGTACATGATCCACTTTAAAAAAGATCAGAATGGTGATGAAGATACATCTTCTATAGCCGCAAGTTTTAAGCGTCCTACAAGCAACAAAGAAAGAGAAGTGAAATCTGGCAAAACGAAACCTCGCAAAAAAAAATCATTTTCGACTGACTATACAAGACCTTTAGTAGATGATGATGATGAATATGATGAAAATGCCCCAATCAATGGAAATTTGGTTATAAAAAATAATATTTATACAGAATTGTAAATTAGTCAAGTAAGCAAGGAGTGATACCAAAAGAAACTCGAAAGAATTCGTGAAAATTAATAAAACAACAATGAATAACAAACAACACACACTCAGTGAAAAAGAGGTTGCTTGAGCGCAACGATTTCTTGTCCTTAAACAACGAATGTGAGTTCTGCTTAGCATGGAGGGCGCATTTTGCTGGTACAACGACATTTTTCCGTATCAATAAAATCAAATCAGGTGTAGAAAGTCAACATTTTTTCCGTGTAACAGAACTAACTTAAATTTCAGTAGTAGATTTGTTGCGTTAAGGTAGTACGGTGGCAGTCCCTTATTTTAAGCTCATATAACATAGACCAGGGATCCGGAGCGGAGCGTGGAGCGGAGCGGAGCAAGCCCTTTTTTTGCCGGAGCGGGAGCGGAGCGGTTTCCAAATGAAAAACCGCTCCGCTCCGAATAAAATATTACTTGAATGAGATGTGTAACATTGAAATTACACTGTGTAGGTAATTTCAAATATAGCTAGTACTTAGCGTAGTGTAAGTAAACGTTTCAAATGTACGATATGTATTTTTGTACGTACGTACATTGGGGAAAACACAACGTGTTTTTTTAGTAATTGTTTTCAAAAACGGCAAATGTCAAAATATATCTCTAGTATGTGTTGTAAAAGTAACAACAGTACTTTCGATCAATTTCATCCCGTATTACTACAAAGATGTTTGTAATGAACGTCAAATAAATGCAATTAAACGATCTTATTTATATTTAATGTTTTAGTTTTCTACACTGAAAAAATATTATCGTGCAGTCAAAGATTTCATGTCCTTAGAATAAGAATGCAAATTTTGCTTAACATGGAAGACGCATTTCTCTAAAATAACGTTTTTTTCCTCGTCCAAAAGTCAATAAACTTTTGAATGAAGTTGTAATGTCCTTATAATTAAGTGATTTTACTTAAAAATGTGTATCATAACATGAAAGATAAAATTTTTGAGGTAAGGTCAACGTGACTTTAATAATTAAGAAAATTTCTTTTTTTTTCAGTGTAAGAACATTCATATTTGCTTTACTATTGTACTATATCCTAGCATTCTCTTATTTCTGATATTAGTTCTCGAAAATTTAATTAAAATTATGGATAGTTTCAATTTTGGTTGCAAAATGTGCGCATATACATTTATTTTAATTTTTTTCTCACATTGAAAAATAATGACTTGATTTGTATTATTGCATGTTATCTACTTTTTTTGAGAACGAACATTTCTTAAAAACGCTGTTCGAAAATGTATTTTTACAATAAAGAGAAAAAAAGCGAAATTAGGTAACACTAGATCTGAGTAAGAATATTCGTAGGTATACCACGGACTGATTTCGATGGAGGTTGTTGCAAACATAAATTTGGTCCGATGGTCGGACCAAACAGAATTTGGTCCATTTTGGTCCATTTTCATAAATTTGGTTTCTATCACATATTAAATAGTAGATGGTGCACCGCAAAGAATATTGTCGGGAGGCCAAATATTTCACATGCTTAAAATACGAATACGAATTTTGCTTAGAATAGAAGACGTATTTCTCTGAAATAAAGTTTTTTCCTTGTCTAAAAGTCTCTAAACTTTTCAATGAAGTCTTTTTGTCCTTATAGCTAAGTGATTCGACATAAAAATGTGTATCCTAACATGAATGAAAATTTCGTTTTAATGAAGTCAAAATGGATTTAATATTTCTGAAAAATCTTCAAAATTAATAAAATGTTTCAACACATTGTTTTAAAGTCATTATACCCTAAACCACATAGTGGTTAGGGTATAATAAGTTTGATCTGCCAAAAAATGTGCCTACCAGAAATATTGATTTTAGACCCCATAAAATGTATACCGATCGACTCAGAATCACCTCCTGAGTCGATCTAGCGCTTGGTGTCCGTCCGTCCATCCGTCCGTCTGTCCATGTATTTGTTGTTCACAGGATTCCGGTCACAATTATTAACTGATTTTGATGAAGTTTGGTACAGGGAGTTTTTTTGGGCACAAGGACGAACGCTATTGAATTTGGAAGAAATCGGATCAAATTTAGATATAGCTCCCATATATATGTATTGCCCGATTTCGACAAATGGGGTCACGTTGCACTTTTTTACTAACCGATCGTCGTCAAATTTAGCACAAAATAATCTTCTGTATCACCCTTTAAGTCTGAAAATTTCATCGAAATCGGTTCAGATTTAGATATAGGTCCCATATATATGTATCGCCCGATTTTGCCAATTAGGTCATAAAACCCTTATTTATCAACCGATCTTACTCAAAGTTGGCTAAATGTAATCTCCTATATCACTAACTATATATGCAACAAATCATCGAAATCGGTTCAGATTTAGCTATAGCTCCCATATATGTACCGCCCGATTTTTCTAAAAAAAATAAAACTCAATTGAACAAATAATACAATGTTTGTACTATAATTTTCTCGAAGAGGAGCGGAGCGGAGCGGATATATATATATATATATATATATATATATATATATATATATATATATATATATATATATATATATATATATATATATATATATATATATATATATATATATATATATATATATATATATATATATATATATATATATATATATAATATTCCTTTAAACTAAAAAAATTTCTTTAACAAGTAAAAAAAAATTTTTTATGTCTAATAAATTTTCTTGAATTTGTCGAAAAATATTTACTTATTTTTTGATATCGGCGTGATGCCAGCGTTTGTTATACTGTTTAGTTAAAATTTTCTAAAAATATTCACAATTTTCAAAAATCAACCAAAAGTTTTCTTCCTGGTGGGTTCACTGTTTTTTCAGTGAAGAATGTGTATCAGTCGGGTAGGAGACACTGTTACAAACGTCGACAGCCAGCACATGATCATAACAAATTAGCCGAAATTTATACGACATGCCTTAGGTTCACGCACAGAAAAAACATGTTTGGACATGGTTGCCGCATCCATTTAATGCTTATCTAGAGTAGGTAATTATCGCGAAAACCATGTCTTTTGTCTTTGTAAAAATTATTTTCGAGCGGAGAAAAATATATGTTGGCAATAAGCATTTAAATGGTTCTCAAATGCCGCAAACATGTTCTATTATTTAAATGATAGAATTTGAGACCATTACATGGTCGGGAAAATCATGTATCTGACCATTCAATTTTTTTACAGAGAAAAAAGTATTTTTATAGGTTACGTATAAACATGTCTAGAACCATTACATGGCCATAAATACCATGTACATTGTTTTCGTGACCATTTCATTTTTTAAGTTGTTTGCAGCGAAAAGAATTTTATAAAAACATTGAGCAGGTAGACACGATTTTCATTTTGCGCGTCAGTCGTGTGTTGATTGTTTCTTGGAATGGACGGAGAATACGGAATTACTGTTTTGTGTTAATTTATTTATTCAGAAGTGGCACGTGGTTTTATGTGAACACAAAAAAGGAAAGTGTAATTGAAAAAAATATACCTGTTTTTTGTTCTGCATTTTGATATATGGCATAATTTATTTTTATTTGTAGTTACATGATGTCTGCGTTGGTACATTTAATGGGCACGAAGTAAATATGGAATGATTACTTATTGTTGAAATTGAACCAAAATAGAGTGTGTAAAAATATGTGATGTTTGCTTGCACGACATTGTAAATACAAATAAACAATTAATTAGTTTATAAATAAATAAAAACAAATAAATAAAGTTAATTTTGTGTTTTCTTTTCTCAAGTGGCGTCCTTTTCTCGACGACGAAAAAGTTTTTTCATAAAGATCAAAACATTTTAGGTTGTGACCATGTTCTTTTAACTGGAAGAAAAACATTTTTAATGAATACCATAACATTTTAGATAGTGCCCCTTGTCTTTTCATTCAAACAAAATTCTTTTTATCAATATAATAACATTTTAGATGAGGACAATTATATTTTTCTTAGAACCATGTTCACTGAGCCAACATGGTTGCAGGTGAAAATGTTACATGGTCGCCGCAAAAATAGCTCCTATCATATTATTTTGCTCTTCGAATATGATTGTGGCAATCATGTTTCTTCTCTGCGTGTTCGTATAAATACAACCCAGAAACATGGCAAGAGGCTAGGTTAGTCTTCATACCAAAACCCGGGAATGCAAAGGACATTCACCGAAAGAAAACGCGTTCGTCGCATTGACGATTCAGTGTCATCAATGCGTTTTCGTCTACGCGGTGAAAAGTTTCGTCCATGGGAGTATTTCGGTAGTCCACGTGACGAAATCAATCATCAAAGTCAATTTTTGATCTTTTCATAGTTCGTCACATTGACGATCTAGTTTCGCCTACGGGACGAAATTATTTTCTTCCCGATTCAGGGAAAGTTAACCAAAATTAACATTTGATCTAAACTTATTTCGTGTATATGAAGTCCCATTATATGAATTCCATATTTTAATATAAGTTGGACAAAGGTTTTAAGTTTTTAATTTCCATGATGTATCAATGATGCTGGTATTCGTCAATGCGATGAAAGAATCTTCAAATTCATGAAACACACTTTTCTCTCAAATAAATGTCGAAAAACTCTCAATACTATAAATAAAGGTGAGTACTATGTTCGGTTTTTTCACCACAACACTAAGTTAAAACTACAAATATATTTATGAAGACGATTATATTTTGATCGAGTCTTGCCAAATAATGGATGGAAAAGATCCAAGGAATTGATTGCAAATAATTTTATATTTCTAAATTAGTTAATTAAAAAAAGTAACCGTGAAAACAAGCTGGTTTTCAGCTTGAAAACTGAACATAGTACTCAGCTTAAAACATAAAACGATATACGGTATATAGTATATGAATGATTGTAACTTACATTTTCCATTGGTACTAAAGTGAAACACCTAAAAGTCGAATCAATAGTCAATGTGACGAAACAGTGTTCAATGCGATGATCAAATTCATACGTTATGTAGATGTGTTTTTTTTCTCTACCTAAAAAACACACACACAACCAAATGCGCTTGCTTTTTTCTTTTCTTTCTTTTTTCAAATAACTGTACACAGCTTTTATTAATGAGAGCAAAGTTATTTTTTTTGGGTATTTCATGCTCTCTCCATATTGTTCAAATGGTTGTTTTTAAATTGGCTTCCAAGATGTATGAGAACAATTAAAGTTGTCAAATTGACGAAAAAAGTAATCAAGTAGATGAAAAATTTCATCTACTCCGTTGATATCTATTCAAATACTAATGCAATAACACATCCATACGTAGTTGTGTGGTAGAAATGTTGTTTTTGTTTTGTGGTAAGAATATCTCAAATGGTTCTTCTCAGTTGAAAGTTGTGAAAGTGAAAAGAAAAACAAAAAAGTGAGTGAAACATAAAGAAATGAAGAGTTATATATGTGCTTTTTATATTTCATGTTAGCCTGATACCGAAACAGGCAATTGACGTCCAAATACATTATATCTAATTATACAATTATTTTTCGAGCTTTATGGACAGATATAGATTAAGGAACATGGTTAATAGAGCCATTGAAAAGAAAACGCCAGATACAAATCTATACACGCCTGGACTGTACATATTTCGGTTCGGGCGAATGAACCTTTCCACAGCCTTTAGTATAGATCTGGCTGGGAGAGATAACTCAATTTTGGGCCCTTTATGCTAACTCCTTATGGAGAAAACATTTGGGAAATTTCCTCTTACAAATTGAATCATGATGATGGACAGTGGGATGATGTACAGTGGGATGATGTACAGTGGGAGAAAAGATGAAAAGATTGAGTTATCTCTCCCAGCCAGATCTATACTAAAGGCTGTGGAAAGGTTCATTCGCCCGAACCGAAACATGTACAGTCCAGGCATGTATAGATTTGTATCTGGCGTTTTCTTTTCAATGGCTCTATTAACCATGTTCCTTAATCTATATCTGTCCATAAAGCTCGAAAAATAATTGTATAATTAGTTATATATGTGCAATAAATTTTTTAACCAAAATGAAGAATATTTTAAGCATTTAAAATGTTATCATTTGCTTAAACACATAGGCAGTCGACGATGTTGTGGGACATTATACAAGGATGCTTCCTCTTTCGAGAGGCATGCTTGACCAAAACAAGAAAAAATAGAAATTGAATTCGTTGCGAAGATAACAAGTATAATTTTAAATGTTTACAAAACATTTATGTTATATGTAGGTGTTTCTTTTCCCGGACTTTTTTCATTCCCGGGAAAGCGGGAATTTTTTTCGAATTTCCCGGGATCCCGGGTCAAAGGGAAAACTGCTTTGATGTGGAATACATTTAGGCATTTGAATAAATTAACAATAGCCTAAATCTACGGTTATAAGGCGCTCTCTGGACAACTAACAATATACACGCAAAGAAAAAAAAACGTTTGGAAAACGTGTACCGAAAACGTTTTTCTTTTGTTAGAGTTTTTTGAATTGCTTCCAAAATTTTAAACTTTTATCACCAAAAAAATTCGTTTGTTGCAAAATTTTTATTTTTTCAATAAAAAAGTTATTTTTGAAACAACAACACAGTCCATTTCGTTTATATCAAACACTGTTCTTTTCTCATACAGTTCAAAATTTAATATACTACATTGGAATGTTGAACATTTTTTCGGAATCTTCCGAACATATCTGGAATATATGTAAAAAAAAAAAACAAAAAAAAAACTTTGGTCGAAGCAGTGATCGAACCCACGACCCTTGGCATGCAAGTCGGACGTAACAACCACTGCACCACGGTGACAAACTAAATGTTTGTTTCTGTTAAAAAAACTTTGTTTATTCGGTTCGTGGGCGCCGCAAGCTATGCTATATAAATATAACTTATATGGATATTTATCTATTGATGACCATAACAGGTACATAGCCCAGTGGTTAGTGTGTTGGCTTACAAAGTGCATGGTCCGCGGTTCGATTCTCCGTCCAGGCGAAAGGTAAAAAAATTTTAAAAATTTATAAAATCGTATAATTTCTTCTACATTGTTGGTATTACAGGAAAAGGTGTTAAGAACTAAAAAACATCGTGGATGTGAGGGAAAATGCAATTAGCAAGAAAACAATGTTTTTTTTTTTTTTAGTTTGTCCTTATGAAATTGTTTTTACATCCTGGAAAAGAATAAACGTTTATCACAAAAAGTATATACTTTTCTCCCAAATACACTTCCTTACAGCGAAAAGCAAATGAGAAACGAACTTTGTTTGTCTAAAATTTCGTTTGGGAGGAAAGAATTATTTTTTGCGTGCATCTCTGTTATGAACACATGTTAAATTTTGTTTCGATCTGGCAACTCCTTCACATAGAAAGAAGTGTTCAAAAAAGACGCATCCGCAATTTTTTCACAATGGAAAAATTAGAAATGCGTGCTGTCATTAAATATTTACATAAAAAAGGTTTATCGGGACAAGAAATTCATAATGATACTGTGAATGTGTTAGGTGAAGGTGCTCCTTCATATGAAACAGTAAAAAATTGGGTTGCTGAATTTAAACGTGGTCGTACAAGCATTGTAGATGAACCACGTAGTGGACGTCCAAAAACAGCAACAACAACAAAAATTGTAGTCAAAGTGCATGATATGGTATTAAATGATCAACGAATAAAAGTGCGTGAAATTGGTAATATCATGGGCATCTCAAATGATCGAGTCCATTTAATTTTGCATGAGAACTACAGATGAAAAAGCTTTCTGCAAGATGGGTGCCGCATTTGTTAACAGTCGATCAAAAACGTATAAGAATGAACATTTCTCAAGCTTTTTTGGATCGTTTTGAGCGAAATAAAATGGATTTTAAGCGTCGTTTCATAACTGTTGATGCACATGGATCCACCACTTTACTCCAGAGACAAAAGAACAATCCAAACATTGGACTGAAGCTGGAGGAAGTGCCCCAAAGAAGGCAAAAACAATTCAATCGGCTGGTAAGGTTATGGCAACGGTTTTTTGGGACTTCAAAGGTATTTGATTGATTGACTATCTGCAAAAGAGTAAAACAATAAATTCATAGAACTATTGCAACCTTTTGGATAAATTAAATGTAAAAATTCGAGAAAAACGTCCTGGCTTACAAAACAAAAAATAAATTTTCATCAAGACAACGCACCAGCGCACAAGAATTAAAGTAAGAGTTGCTGGACCACCCACCTTATTCTCTTGATTTAGCTCCCAGTGACTTTTACTTGTTCCCAAATCTAGAAAAAAAATCCTTGTGTTTTACCTCGAATGACGATGCCATTACAGTTGAAAACCACTATTTTGAAGACCTTGAGGAAAACTATTTTAATCAAGTGATAGAATTGCTAGAAAAGCGTTGGACTAAGTGCATTGAAGTTTCAGGAGATTATATTGAAAAATAAAAATATTTTTGAAAAACTAACTATTCTCTTTCATTGATAGGCTAAGAAGTTTCCGAACCGCCCTCGTATTATGTTATTATCTTACATCAGCCATAAATCATACTAAAATACGAAATATTTTGTAATACAAAACATTTTGACAATGGTTAAGGCAGTCTCTTTTGTATATAGTATAGTTTTCGGAAGAACACTATTAATATAGTGGGATTTTTGTAACACTAAAAAACTGTTCGGAAATGAAAGAAACTTATTTCGATTTCACCATCGTTAAACGAGGCAATAAATGCACATGTTCAGTCAATATTTCCAAAAAAGAAACACTGCCAAGTAATACGACATTCACATTACACTTCCAAAATCCACTTTAACTAGATTTCAGTTGTCGTATGCCCTATAAGGGCTTTAAAACCCAATTTTAATAGATTTCATGCCTAATGTGTATAAGGTACACATTTGAAATTAAAGTAACTATCTTAAAAAGGTTGGAATTTTCTTATTTCATAAAAAACATCCTTGCAATAATTATGAAATTTTGAAATTATGCAATTGCCAACGTGGGTTACATAAGGTAAAATGTCCCTTTGTTTTTTAAGGTTTACTCAGTCTACCAGTCTATCGGAATGTCGGTTTACAGAAGTATGACAATCATAAATTAGGAAGTGCAAACTTTTTTTTTTTTTTTTTTTTTTTTATTTTATTATTATTATTACTATTTCAATTCTTTACATGGGTAAGGTTTGCCCCAGCGCCTCTTGGACATTATTGGGGCGAGTTGGCATAACAACCTAAGTTTTTATGTACAAAAAAACAATTTAGCTATATATATATATATATATATATCTGTATATACAATCCAAATTGATATATATTTACATATTTACAAATTTACAAGTTTGTGCAAAAATATGATAAAATTACTACGGAAGAAGCATTTCTAAATTCTGTAAACAATAAGTTTTTATATTAGATTTAAATGTAGATATTCGTGTTATGTCTTTAATCCATTGTGGCAAGTTGTTATATTCTAAACATCCACTGTACTCAATACTTTGTTTAGTTGTTTCCAACCTACATCTTTTAAGATGTAAATTAGAGGAAGTTCTCGTGTTGATCACTGTTTGGTTCCTTCGAAATTCTATGGATCGATGTCCAATATGATGGAGTGATTTATAAATGAATGTAAGTAGCTGTTTCTTCCACAGCCCATGTATTGGCAAGATAGTCTGGCATATATCTCTATACAAATGCAGTGATGAGAATCTTAATGGCAACTTATAAACAATTTTGAGTGCTCGATTTTGACACCGCTGTAAACTTCGCAGTTCTGTTGTTTTCTTATATCCATATATAATTGGCAGGTAGCTTAAATGGCTATGAATGAGACTCTGGTAAAGCAAAAGCTTTGTTTCTTTATCAAATTTATTTCGAAATTTATGAAGTATGCCTATACCTGGAGCTATTTTGCGCTTTATATGTTGAATGTGTTTATTCCAAGTAAGATTCGATTGCAAATAAATTCCCAAATACTTCACAGACTCATCCTCTCGCACACATTTATCTCCAATCTGAACATTAAAACCAGATCCAGTCGTATATGGGCGAAATCGTACACGCAAAGAAAAAAAACGTTTGGAAAACGTGTACCGAAAACGTTTTTCTTTTGTTAGAGTTTTTTGAATTGCTTCGAAAATTTTAAACTTTTATCACCAAAAAAATTCGTTTGTTACAAAGTTTTTATTTTTTCAATAAAAAAAGTTATTTTTGAAACAACAACAGAGTCCATTTCGTTTATATCAAACACTGTTCTTTTCTGACTTTTGGTCTTTAATAAAACACATTTTACAGTTCAAAATTTAATATAGTACAATGTAATGTTGAACATTTTTTTCGGAATCTTCCGAATATATGTAGAATGTATGTAAAAAAAAAAAAAAAAAAAAAACTTTGGCCGAAGCAGGGATCGAACCCACGACCCTTGGCATGAGAGTCAGACGTAGCAACCACTGCTCCACGGTGCCAAACTAAATGTTTGTTTCTGTTAAATAAACTTTGTTTATTCGGTTCGTGGGCGCCGCAAGCTATGCTATATAAATATAACTTATATGGATATTTATCTATTGATGACCATAACAGGTACATAGCTCAGTGGTTAGTGTGTTGGCTTACAAAGTGCATGGTCCGCGGTTCGATTCTCCGTCCAGGCGAAAGGTAAAAAAATTTTAAAAATTTATAAAATCGTATAATTTCTTCTACATTGTTTGTATTACAGAAAAAGGTGTTAAGAACTAAAAATCTTCGTGGAAGTGAGAAAGATGTGAGGGAAAATGCAATTAGCCAGAAAAAAAATTTTTTTTGAGTTAGTCTTTATGAAATTGTTTTTACATCCTGGAAAAGAATAAACGTTTATCACGAAAAGTATATACTTTTCTTCCAAATACACTTCCTTACAGCGAAAAGCAAATGAGAAACGAACTTTGTTTGTCTAAAATTTCGTTTGGGAGGAAAGAATTATTTTTTTGCGTGTACTAATTTGGTTTTATCTGCATTTAAAACCAGTTTATTTACTCTGGCATATTCCTTAATAATTCCAGCATCATGTTCTATCTGGTTCTTCAGTACGATATCATGGTTATATGGATAGAATAAGCTAATGTCATCAGCATACATTACTAATCGACCATATAACTTAAGCTTTGATATATCGTTTATGTATAACAAGAATAGCAGGGGCCCTAAAACGCTGCCCTGAGGAACGCCATGCCGAACACTACCTAGAGTACTTCTACACCCATTTACTTCAACATACTGCTTCCTTCCTTGTAAATAGCTTGAAATCAATTTGAGCGAATTTCCTTGAATACCATAGTGTGGTAGCTTCTTCATCAAAATTCCATGGTCCACAAGATCAAACGCTTTACTGAAATCGTAAAATATTCCCGCTACTCCACCATAACCATCATCCAGACCGTCGCAAATCAACTTAATAACATTTACAACTGCATCAATCGTTCCGGAGCCTTTCCTAAATCCAAATTGCGATTTATACAGCTGTTCATTACCATCTAAGAACAAGGAAATCTGTTTCTTTTCAACAATTCCGCACTTCATTCCCGGAAAAGCGGGAGCGAAAAATAGCAATTTCCCGGGAATTCCCGGCAGAAAACCCTAGTTATGTTTTTATTGAAGTAATTCAATATTTACAGATAATAGCCGCAACTGTTTTCGTTCTGTGAAAACCGAATATGGTTTTAAACTGAAATTAATGAGAAAAACGAATTGAGTGTACAAAGTGAAACAAAGGAAAAGGAACATTTGGGCTCAAAAAGGGTGACTTAAATTTTGTTCAAAATTCTAATACACCCAAAGAAAAGTAGACTTCCAAAATTAAGTTTCAAATTCTTATTTCTAGCCTGAATCCGCACTTAAAATTTTAAGTACTCAAATACTAAGTTATACTCATATTAAGTACAAAGGTTTTGCCAAATTCTTTTAGTATTATTGTGTTCTTTGACCATAATTGAGTGCGAACTATTTATTGTCTCCTCGCAAGAAATAATAATAAATAAAGGGTGATTTGTTAAGAGCTTGATAACTTTTAAAAAAAAAAAAACGCATAAAATTTGCAAAATCTCATCGGTTCTTTATTTGAAACGTTAGATTGGTCCATGACATTTACTTTTTGAAGATAATTTCATTTAAATGTTGACCGCGGCTGCGTCTTAGGTGGTCCATTCGGAAAGTCCAATTTTGGGCAACTTTTTCGAGCATTTCGGCCGGAATAGCCCGAATTTCTTCGGAAATGTTGTCTTCCAAAGCTGGAATAGTTGCTGGCTTATTTCTGTAGACTTTAGACTTGACGTAGCCCCACAAAAAATAGTCTAAAGGCGTCAAATCGCATGATCTTGGTGGCCAACTTACCGGTCCATTTCTTGAGATGAATTGTTCTCCGAAGTTTTCCCTCAAAATGGCCATAGAATCGCGAGCTGTGTGGCATGTAGCGCCATCTTGTTGAAACCACATGTCAACCAAGTTCAGTTCTTCCATTTTTGGCAACAAAAAGTTTGTTAGCATCGAACGATAGCGATCGCCATTCACCGTAACGTTGCGTCCAACAGCATCTTTGAAAAAATACGGTCCAATGATTCCACCAGCGTACAAACCACACCAAACAGTGCATTTTTCGGGATGCATGGGCAGTTCTTGAACGGCTTCTGGTTGCTCTTCACTCCAAATGCGGCAATTTTGCTTATTTACGTAGCCATTCAACCAGAAATGAGCCTCATCGCTGAACAAAATTTGTCGATAAAAAAGCGGATTTTCTGCCAACTTTTCTAGGGCCCATTCACTGAAAATTCGACGTTCTGGCTCGTTAGTAAGTCTATTCATGATGAAATGTCAAAGCATACTGAGCATCTTTCTCTTTGACACCATGTCTGAAATCCCACGTGATCTGTCAAATACTAATGCATGAAAATCCTAACCTCAAAAGAATCACCCTTTATTTAAAAATGGAAGTGCATACAATATTTAAAAGGTAAGTAATATTAAAGTGTATTACTTTGAAACGTGTATTTCTATATATATTCCATGCATTTTACAATTTTCAGTTTTTAAGGAGCGTCAATGGATTGGGCCGACGTATGTGTAAGGTTAAGGTTAAAGTGGCAGCCCGATTAAGATTCAGACTCACTTAGACTATTCAGTCCATTGTGTGACGTATGTGTAAGTAGAGACAAACTTACTATTTAAGGCGACAAGATCTCGACAAGTTAAATTCCGTCGAGTTTCTTGCTTCTTGGTCTAAATTTTCTGCTGACTTCGTAAATAAAAATACATACTCGTATATGTCTTTATATTTTGTATTTTATTATTTATTTTTTATATTTCTATTATTTGTTAAATATTTGTTTTTATAAAAAAAAAATGTATTTTGCACATGAATCATTTACCGATATTGTAAATATATGTAATTGCTTTTTCACCTAGGTGTATTATATGTATTGTATATTGTCCTATTTTACGTCATTTTCTTTTCATTGCAAAAGTATGTATTGATATAAACAAATAATAATAATAATAATAATAATAATAATAATAATAATAATAATAATAATAATAATAATAATAATAATAATAATAATAATAATAATAATAATAATAATAATAATAATAATAATAATAATAATAATAATAATAATAATAATAATAATAATAATAATAATAATAATAATAATAATAATAATAATAATAATAATAATAATAATAATAATAATAATAATAATAATAATAATAATAATAATAATAATAATAATAATAATAATAATAATAATAATAATAATAATAATAATAATAATAATAATAATAATAATAATAATAATAATAATAATAATAATAATAATAATAATAATAATAATAATAATAATAATAATAAATATTTTAAAAATATATGAACTAATGTTTATTTTATGGGTACATGGTTAGTACAAATCACACTAAAGTCAAGCGCATATAAAATAACATCGAATACGGTTCTGGATTAAATCAAGCATAGTGGGATTACATTCAAGAATAAAAACGATCGATCCAAGCCTTGATTCCGCTTAAAACAAGTTCGTTTTGGCTCAAGTTAAGCGCTAATTGGGTTTAATATAAGCTTAAATGCGGATTGAATCAAGTACAGATTAGGATTAAATAGAGATCCATTAGGCTTGAATCAAACACTTTCCGTACTTAAAGGAAGCACAAACGCGATTGAAAATTTCTAAAATGAAGAAATCCGCACTTAATATTTTCGGGATTGAATTAAGAATTTTGCACTTGAATCAAGTAAACTTTTCTCTGTTAATTTTTTGGGTGTAGGATCGAATATATTTTACAATAATTCAAAATATCAATTCTTCTTCTTTACAAATTTTTTACTCCACAGGCTGAACGTATAAAACTTTTCATCCTTGCTATTGGTGATCTAAACACTATTAAGGTAACATAATGTTTGTGTATCTATATAGTCAATTTATCAATATCAACCGCCCAGCAAAAAAAGCGTCGCCAAAAAAGTAATGGAAATGTTCTTTTTGGATCCGGAAGTGGTGCAAAATTGACGCAGAAGCGATGAATTTAACATGGGCTTGTCATAGGATGGAAGTCCTCCATTTCAACCGCCGTTGCACTGAATTTGCATCACTTCTTTAGGTGTGATCCGAGTTCAATGTTGTGGATGTAAAAAAATTCTGGGATATTTTGTCAAATAAATAATTTTTGTTATTTTTTATAATTTTTAATGGATTCTAACGCTTGTCGAAAATGTTTGACCTCAAATATTTTCAAAAATTCACAATTTTTTCGGAATGGATTTAGCATTTTTTTGGACAAAATTTAAATGATTTGTACCATTTTATGAATTCTTACACTGTTTTAAACCTATTTGAAACAGAAAAAGATAAAATTACCCATTAAAAGTATGAAAAACTCAAGATATAAAAAATTGAATTAAAAGAACTTCCTGGGTAGTTAAAATAAAGAACATCATTGGGAGTACATCTTCTGGAAGTGCTTTTAAAGTTGTGCCTTTGGAAGAACTTCCAATTTTTTTGCTGGGAGGAAGAAAAGTAAATATTTGCATTTGTATGATAAATTTTTTATTTAAAATAAATAAAATTTAAATTTAATTAAAACAAAAAACACTACGGTGTTTTATTAAAAAAGTCATAGAAAATATTTCTGATCATCCATTTATCAAATTGATGTAATCTATTCAACAATACAAGTCAAATTTGTGATAAGGACGGAAATGTTCGCAATGTAAACGAATTGATACTATCGAGTGGACGAATATAATAATATCCGTCCATTCATTAATATAAATTTGTCTATGTAGCGAACATCCGCCCTTACCACAAAATTGACTTATATTGAAATGTATGAACGGTTTACATCATATTGATGAATCGATTACATAAAACTGATGCATCGATTACATCATACTGATGAATGGATTACATCAAATTTAGGAAAATTATTCTTCGCTGTGACGATCGCGTTTGTAGCGACGACGAAAAAGAATCGTCCTTTTGAAGAATTTCATCATCGCATTGATGAAAGAGAATAATCGCAGATACGAAAAGCATAATCGCATAGATGAAATACTTTCATCACCTGGAAGTAAAGTGTGATACGGTCAAAATTTGGTCAATATAAACTTGACGTATTTCTTTCAATTTTGCATTTAAAAAACCTGAACACCCCTCATTTTGAAGGTGTGTGTGTTTAGAATGTTGCTCCTATTTTGATTTTGGAATTCACTCTTCAGTTGTCAAAATGCCGTCCAAGCAAGAAGAGCAGCGTATCACAATTTTGCTCGCGTATCGCGAAAATCCAAGCCACTCGCACGCAAAGCTGGTAAAATCGCTAAAAGTTGCCAAATCAACCGTTATAAATGTAATTAAAGTGTTTGGGGAACGTTTGTCGACAGCCAGGAAGTCTGGATCGGGGGGAAATCGAAAACCGGAAGCCACTGAGACGACAAAGAGAGTTGCCGGTAGTTTCAAGCGAAACCCTAACCTCTCTCTCCGAGATGCCGCAAATAAGCTGGGTGTATCGTCTACAACCGTGCATCGAGCCAAAAAACGATCCGGACTATCGACTTACAAGAAGGTAGTGACTCCAAATCGCGATGATAAACAAAATACGACGGCCAAAACGCGATCCCGGAGGCTGTACACGACGATGCTGACGAAGTTTGACTGCGTGGTAATGGACGACGAAACCTACGTCAAAGCCGACTACAAGCAGCTTCCGGGACGGGAGTTTTATACGGCAAAAGGAAGGGGAAAGGTAGCAGTCAGGGATCCGGAGCGGAGCGTGGAGCGGAGCGGAGCAAGCCCTTTTTTTGCCGGAGCGGGAGCGGAGCGGGAGCGGTATTTCTAAAATGCGGAGCGGAGCGGGAGCGGAGCGGTTTCCAAATGAAAAATCGCTCCGCTCCGAATAAAATATTACTTGCATGAAATGTGTAACTTAGAAATTACACTGTGTAGGTAATTTCAAATTTAGCTAGTACTTAGCGTAGTGTGAGTAAACGTTTAAAATGTACGATATGTATTTTTGTACGTACGTACATTGGGGAAAACACAACGTGTTTTTTTAGTAATTGTTTTCAAAAACGGCAAATGTCAAAATATATCTCTAGTATGTGTTGTAAAAGTAACAACAGTACTTTCGATCAATTTCATCCCGTATTACTACAAAGATGTTTGTAATGAACGTCAAATAAATGCAATTAAACGATCTTATTTATATTTAATTTTTTAGTTTTCTACACTGAAAAAAATATTGTCGTGAAGTCAAAGATTCCATGTCCTTAGAATAAGAATGCAAATTTTGGTTAACATGGAAGACGCATTTCTCTAAAATAAAGTTTTTTTCTTGTCCAAAAGGCAATAAACTTTTGAATGAAGTTGTAATGTCCTTATAATTAAGTGATTTTACTTAAAAATGTGTATCATAACATGAAAGATAAAATTTTTGAGGTAAGGTCAACGTGACTTTAATAATTAAGAAAAATTCTTTAAAATTAATAAAATTGTCTTTAAATTTGTTTCCTTTTTGCATCTTGCCTACAAAGCAAAAAATCGTTAAAAATAAGACATGTTTTTCAACACTTTATTTTAAAGACGTTTTTTACTTGAAACGTAGCATAATTTCTACTGGAAGTCGAGTCTTAATATGGAAAAAAAAATAACTCGTTAACTCGTTTTTAAAGGATTTTGATAACAACTGGCGAAAAAAATCTAAAAAAATGAAAAATTAACATTTGCTTCCTAGAAGCAAGTACATAACCCCCAAATTTAAAAGAGAATTACGTCTTTAAAGTATCATTACTTGTATTCTCCGCTTCTTTGGCTCGGAATTAATACCCAAACTGTTAAAATAAAGACAAAATCTTTGGAACCGGGCATGCTTTTTCTCATTCACATTTGCTTTACTATTGTACTATATCCTAGCATTCACTTATTTCTGATATTAGTTCTCGAAAATTTAATTAAAATTATGGATAGTTTCAATTTTGGTTGAAAAATTTGCGCATATACATTTATTATACAATAAAGGGGAAAAAAGCGAAATTAGGTAACACTAGATCTGAGTAAGAATATTCGTAGGTATACCACGGACTGATGTCGATGGAGGTTGTTGCAAACATAAACATACACACACACATTACAAATATAACAAAACCTCTTCTCTACGTCTGTTGCAAAACAAAAAAAAAAAACTTTCGGAGAGTAGTTACTTCTACTCTGTGTATAGACTTTCAATTCCAATCAGCGCTGCCGTTTTGGTCCGATCGGACCAAAATTGGTCCAAAAGATTTCTAATTTTTAAATTTGGTCCGATGGTCAGACCAAACAGAATTTGGTCCATTTTGGTCCATTTTCATAAATTTGATTTCTATCACATATTAAATAGTAGATGGTGCACCGCAAAGAATATTGTCGGGAGGCCAAATATTTCACATGCTTAAAATACGAATACGAATTTTGCTTAGAATAGAAGACGTATTTCTCTGAAATAAAGTTTTTTCCTTGTCTAAAAGTCTCTAAACTTTTCAATGAAGTCTTTTTGTCCTTATAGCTAAGTGATTCGACATAAAAATGTGTATCCTAACATGAATGAAAATTTCGTTTTAATGAAGTCAAAATGGATTTAATATTTCTGAAAAAATCTTCAAAATTAATAAAATATTTCAACACATTGTTTTAAAGTCATTATACCCTAAACCACATAGTGGTTAGGGTATAATAAGTTTGATCTGCCAAAAAATGTGCCTACAAGAAATATTGATTTTAGACCCCATAAAATATATACCGATCGACTCAGAATCACCTCCTGAGTCGATCTAGCGCTTGGCGTCCGTCCGTCCATCCGTCCGTCTGTCCGTCTGTCCATGTATTTTTCGTTCACTGGATTTCGGTCGCAATTATTAACCGATTTTGATGAAATTTGGTACAGGGAGTTTTTTTGGGCACAAGGACGAACGCTATTGAATTTGGAAGAAATCGGATCAAATTTAGATATAGCTCCCATATATATGTATTGCCCGATTTCGACAAATGGGTTCACGTTGCACTTTTTTTACTAACCGATCGTCGTCAAATTTAGCACAAAATAATCTTCTGTATCACCCTTTAAGTCTGAAAATTTCATCGAAATCGGTTCAGATTTACATATAGGTCCCATATATATGTATCGCCCGATTTTGTCAAATTATGTCATAAAACCCTTATTTATCAACCGATCTTACTCAAAGTTGGCGAAATGTAATCTTCTATAGCACTAACTATATGTGCAAAAAATCATCGAAATCGGTTCAGATTTAGCTATAGCTACCATATATGTACCGCCCGATTTTTCTAAATAAAATAAAACTCAATTGAGCAAATAATACAATGTTTGTACTATAATTTTCTCGAAGAGGAGCGGAGCGGAGCGTGGAGCGGAGCGGAGCGTGGAGCGGAGCGATTTTTTTTCTCGGAGCGGAGCGAGGAGCGGAGCGGTTTTTTTTTTTCTCCGGAGCGGGAGCGGAGCGAAAAAAATGGACCGCTCCGGATCCCTGGTAGCAGATATTTTCAAGCGCATAAAACTGTCAAAGTTCGCAAAGAAATATCTGGTTTGGCAAGCCATCTGTACCTGTGGCTTGAAAAGCAGCATTTTCATAGCTTCCGGGACTGTCAACCAAGAAATTTACGTGAAAGAGTGTTTGAATAAACGTCTGTTGGCTCTGCTGAAGCAACACGGTTGTTCCGTACTGTTTTGGCCGGATTTGGCATCTTGCCATTACGGTAAAAAGGCCATGGAGTGGTACGCCGCCAACAACGTGCAGGTGGTTCCCAAGGACAAGAACCCTCCCACGCCAGAGCTCCGCCCAATTGAGAAATACTGGGCTATTGTCAAGCGGAACCTAAAGAAGACCAAAAAACTGCTAAGGACGAGCAGCAGTTCAAGGCAAACTGGCTTTCTGCGGCGAAGAAGGTGGACAAGGTGGCTGTACAAAATCTGATGGCAGGTGTCAAGCGTGAGGCCCGGCAATTCGGATTTGGAAAAGCGAAAGCCTAACTGAATATTTTTCCTGAATTTTATACTAACTGAACTTGAAAAAGAAATTTAATTTGATTTGTTAAATAAACGATTTCACCGATTTACACGCGTTTTCCCTTGCCCAAATTTTGCCGTATAAAACTCCTTGTAGACGATACACCCAGCTTATTTGCGGCATCTCGGAGAGAGAGGTTAGGGTTTCGCTTGAAACTACCAGCAACTCTCTTTGTCGTCTCAGCGGCTTCCGGTTTTCGATTTCCCCCCGATCCAGACTTCCTGGCTGTCGACAAACGTTCCCCAAACATTTCATTACATTTGTAACGATTGATTTGGCAACTTTTAGCGATTTTGCCAGCTTTGCGTGCGAGTAGCTCGGATTTTCGCGATGCGCGAGCAAAATTTTGATACGCTGCTCTTCTTGCTTGGACGGCATTTTGACAACTGAAGTGTGAATTCCAAAATCAAAATAGGAGCAACATTTTACACACACAAACCTTCAAAATGAGCGGTGTTCAGGTTTTTTAAATGCAAAATTGAAAGAAATACGTCAAGTTTATATTGGCCAAATTTTGACCATATCACCCTTTAGTAATGTAACCACGGTTGCCACAATTGGTAGAATTCTACTGTTTGTGGATTGGTAGAAGTCATGGTACTTCATAAATTTTTTTTTGATAAATAAAAATATATTTTTGACAAAATTTTCTTAATAGAAATAAAATTTTGACAAAATTTTCTATAGAAATAAAATTTTGACAAAATTTTCTATAGAAATAAAATTTTGGCAAAATTTTCTATAGAAATACAATTTTGATAAAATTTTCTATAGAAATAAAATTTTGACAAAATTTTCTATAGAAATAAAATTTTTTTAAAATTTTCTATAGAAATAAAATGTTGATCAAATTTTCTATAGAAATAAAATTTTGACAAAATTTTTCAATAGAAATAAAATTTTGACAAAATTTTCTATAGCAATAAAATTTTGACAAAATTTTCTATATATAAATAAAATATAAATAAAATTTTGGCAAAAAATGTTGAAAAAAAAATAAAATTTTGACACAATTTTCAAAAGAAAACACGTATATACTGCCCTCCAACATGGAGGGCAGTATATACGTGAAACTTCTACTAAAGACTGTCATCCACAATCGAATTACTTGGGTTGCGGTAACACTTGCCGATGACAACGTATCTTAAAACTTCTTAACATCGACTTCTAAATTGTAAGTTAGTCCATGCGGGGTATATATTAAACAAAGAGAGACCGATTAAATACGTATATAATTCAGTTTGACAAAATTTTCTATACAAATAAAATTTTGACAAAATTTTCAATACAAATAAAATTTTGACACAACTTTCTGCAGTAATACAATTTTGACAAAATTTTCAATAGAAATAAAATTTTTGTGGATTATTTTTTGGCGATTTGGACCAATTTTTGTGTGATTGGTCATCGGCTATATGTAACTGTAGACCGATATGGACCAATTTTTGGATGGCTGTTAGCGGCCCTATACTAGGGCAATGTACCAAATTTCAACATGCTTAGATCGACTTTATGGGGTCTTAGAACAATATTGCGATGTGTTACAAACGGAATGACAAAGTCATGACAAAATTTTCTGTAGAAATAAAATTTTGACAAAACTTTTTGAAGAAATAATATTTTTTTGGTAAGATTTTCTCCGTGAATGTAATGGTTTGCATTATTTTAGTACGCGATCGATAACTTCTCATCTAGAAAGTGTTCGTGTGGAAGCGTAATATAGAAACACATGCTTTTTTCGACTAAAACATTCTTGAAATTCAATAAAATCGTGTTTTTGACTATGACTTTTACTGTTTTATCTGTTTTGCCAAGTTTGTAAAAGAGTATTAGCAAATAAGTTTGTTAAAGACTTTCTCAAAATATTAAAATATTTTGTCAAAACTATTGTACCATAAATCTGATATCAACTCAAAAATGTCTAAACAAAAGGTACTAAATCATTCGCAGGGGTACTACGGTACTGAACAGAGTGAAAAAGTATTGAAAAAAGTACTATAGTACTGCATTTTCCATCCCTGGTAAGAACTATACACGGCTTACTAATGACTCTAGCTAAAGAGGGATTTGAATCCGCCTGTAGCTAATGAGAGCGCAAAATAAAGTTTGCTTTACTCGATACTCTCATAGATTTTCAACCCCCGAAAACTGTTTTTTCTTACATACAGAGAATTTTCAATTTAATGTTTAGCTTTTAGTGTTAGTGTTGTTGTTTGGCTTGCATTTCGTTTGCAATCCTAAGCCGACTACGACTTAAAATAAGAAAACTTTAACTTGATATTCCTTTATGAGTTATAGCAAATCAGAATACAAAATATGTATTGTTCACATGTATGCATGAAGCATTGTGAGTGTGTATGTGTGTAATGTTTCATTTCGAGTTTGTGTTTTTTGGATTCGCTTGTATTTTGTTTGCCAAATTCTTTTAGTATTATATAACACTATATAGTGTGGTTTGGCCATAATTGACTGCGAACTATATATTGTCTCCTCACACACAGAAAAAAAGTGTCTCGTAAATTTAAGAAGATTTTTACAATAATTTAACACAAGCATTTTCCAGAATTTTAGTTCATTTTTCGTATCTTCAACGAAAATTAACTACTCGAAAGGAAATTTTACAAATTCTAAGTAGCAATCGTTTAGTTCATGGGCTACAAAATACGATGGAAATTTCCTTAAAAATTTCTTAACTGGTAGTTAAATATTCGTTTGTCATGTTATAAAACTACTTGTGAAATGTAAAGTACTGAATAATAAGTGCAATTTACTATAAATTTTTTTTTTGTATGCGAAAATATTTTTTTACGAAAAATGAACTTGAAAGTGGATAGCAATTTCTTACTGACAATTCCTATAGTTAATAATTGTTGGTAGAAAATTGCCCAATGAAATATTTTTAGTTCACATGTAATTAATAAATTTAGACATTTTCGTCAAAAATGGTAGATAACATTTCATGAAGTTTTTGCAAATTTTAAGTTAAACGTTTCATCGTTCATAAACTGGTGTGCCTTTACGAATATTATTCTTAAATTGTCAGCAGTTGCGATGAACTAATCATAGTACAGAGATCTTTATCGGCATTCCACTATGATTAATGTACAGATGATGTCACTTGAGTTCAGTTTGAGTGAGAGTAATGCATTAATGAGAAATGGTAGCGACAAAGACCATTAATAAAGAAGACGTGAATTGGGCTTTGATAGTGTTAGTAATAGAAAACGGAGATTAATATCATACTTGTTGGAAAAGCGCTCCGAACTTACTAGGTTGATGCAGACAATTTTTAGCTATTTTCTCCAACATTTCACGCAAATTTCTGTGTCGGTTGCACAATTATTAATAAAATGTTTCACAAAGTGTTTTTGTTCGTTTAAGAGTTGAAAAAATTGCTAAAATAAGCGAATTAAGTTTTGTTACGAATGCAAAATGAAAAGAGAAACCGAAAAAAAGTTGCAACGTCTCATGGAACATGTATGATATTAATCTCTGTTTCTTCAAGAAAAAGAGGAAGAGCAAGCTTATCTCACGTCTTCTTTATTAATGGTCTTTGGGTAGCGAGGGCTGGGTATGTTGTGTATACATGAGCGTGGGGTTGTTTTTATTTTTGTTCATTTAGTGGTTTGTGTGTGTGTTTGTTTTTCGCAGATTTTTGGTTGGATGAGGTGTTCTTTTCAATAAAGGCATGTGTTTGTTGTTGTAGGAATGTTTTGGCTTTGCTTGGTTTTGTTTGGCATGCTTCAGTTGTATAGTTGGCGTTGGCGTGGGCTGATGCATCTTTTAAGCAGATATGCACAAGGGAAAAGAGAATATAAAGGCATGGAATATTTTGGATTTTTGAGACATATATTGGTGTTTATTTATTAAAGCTTTTAAATTAAAGTTATTAATATTTTATCGGTAGTATAGAAAATGATATTAAGGATTTTTGGGAAAATATATTGAAATTGAAAGTGTATTGAAATTTTTATTATTCAATGTAAAAAATTAATATTCAATTCCAGATGAATTTGGAGAATTTTTGTTATATCTCAGCGTATAGTTTAGTCATAAATTGGTAAGTATTTGTAATCTGGCTTTCTTTTAAAAAGAATATTTGCTATGTATATTATTATTTGTTAATATTTTTTTTTTGGAAACCAGTTTAATGATTTTCTTTATTGTAAAAGCAATATTTAATTTCAGACCAGATGGATTCGAACAAATTTAAAAAATAGAAAATTGGTAAGTTTTCTTTTAAAATTGGCTTTCTTTCAACTAGAATATTTACGTTTTTATGACTTTTTTTATCATCAAAATCACAGGTTTTTAATACCCTATTTTAGTATTTCTTTAATCAAATTTTTTGGAAACCAATGTAATATTTTTAATGTAAAACACAAATATTTAATTTCAGAAATTTGGAAAAATTTTTAGTACTCCTTTGCTTGTAATTTAATAGTGAATTGGCAAGGATTCTTTAACTTTCTTTTAACTCTGGACAGTCATCCTTATTTTTTGTACATTTGTTATGTGCGTGTTTGATCCACTGTTCAACATGGCCGCCCGACTAGCTACGCGGTCTCCTTGGGCGAAGTCCTCAACCCGCCAATATTGAACACACAGCACATACATCGAATGAGTGAATTTGTGTGAACATTACTCTAACACTGGGGAAAACATGATATAGAGGTCTTGATGTCCTGACCCCTCGCTCGCCCGCCCAACCTGGGCCCAAAAATGTCCTCATTAGCTTTATCGGACCCCCGCATACCACACACCGAACTCACACACTTACCTCATTCACACAAACTACAACATACTAGAATTTATTATTTGTTTAAAGATAATTATATTAACAACGCTAATTTTCTTTTCGTTTCTTATCCTATTCTCAAAATTTATAATCTTGCAACACCAATGAATTAAAAGACAAAAAAACGAGTGAAGAACAATATCCCTTTTGAAAAATTAAATTTGCAGCTTAATATTTAGGATCCACAAAATGCGCAAATAATTGACTCTATCCACATATTAAAAGAGCTCTCTTAACAGATCCGCACTATATTTCTTATCTTTAGTAGTGACAACCAAAGCTGAAAAGGGACTATGAAGTCTAATTGATTTTCTAAGCTTTTAATCTAATGAAACCGGCGATATTATTCCTCTTACAAATGATCAGTCAATTAAACCCTAACTTTACTTACACACTAATTAATATATTCCTATCCTTAATATTAACGTTTTTCCTTTTTTTCATTTTTTTGTTTAATAATTTTCACTTGTATTTTCTTTATTGTTCTGCTTACTAATTATCCTTTTTCATCTGCTTTCAGGTTATATGGGTTCGTCGAACGAGATTCACAACGTATTAACGGACACACACAACAAATTGGTAAGATACTTTCTTTACCTGTTTTATGCAGTCGGGATCAATATTAATGTCGGGGTTTTCTTTTCAGATTTCCATACGGCGGCCAACAACTTAATTATATGGGGATTCTTTCAATTGCCACTAATCGAAACCAACGGCCAAACACCAATTTACGTTGCCAAGAATGATCTGATCACGCTTGCGTAGTGTCCGTCTACAAATCAGGCAATTATTCATATAGAGTTTTTTTGCGGATACCAGAAATTTGACATCAATCCGCCAATAAAAGATACCACTGGCCCTTTGCATACCAACAAAGGCCAGTGTGAATGCCACAGATGAAGCAGTGATTTCTATTTAACCCTTCGTTGCATGACATTGCATATATGCAATGTTAGTTTCTTGCCTGTCTAGCTCCTATTCTTTTACATATTTTACCATAATTTTTTTTGTTATTCACATTTTGGAAGCCCTAGATAATATTTGATAAGGATTTTGTCCAGTATATTTCATTTAAATAAAGCGAAATTAAAATAAGCATTTTGAGTACCTCGACTTAACTTATTGTTAACTTATTTGTTTTAATATTATGAAACTTTCTTAATTTTTTTAAATGTAAATATAAAATGAAAAGTTTACTCTATTCTAAACGCTACGTATATAGTTTTATAATACAAATTATATTTGCAAGTGCTCTACAATGAATGATATCATATCTGCAATTTTATGCGTTTGAGCCGATATGAACTGTCGTTGCATATATGCCATATAATTGCATATGTGCAATGTCATGCATTCAATAAATTTTTGTTACTACTAGGACACTTAATATGAATGTGAATATAAATCCGAGTATTTTGATGATGATGGAGATTTAAACACCGAGTTTGATATAAATCGAGGTCGTAGAAGAAGATTCGAGTTGATCCTTGCCCTACATCGTTGGAGAATGGTATAACATACAAGCTGCTGGGTTGTAATTGTTACACGTATATCATCGTGATAGATATGTTAAATGGGTTCAACATTTTTTGCGGTGGTCTATCCCCTGTCAATATGTTGGTGACAATTTTAGGTGTTTAAAAGCTTCCTCATGGTGGAAGACCGTTCTAACTCGGAACTATAGAGCTTAATATTGAATCGAACTACACTCAGTGATAAACAGAAGGTCAATATTGTGGTATCATAATTAACTGAAAAGTCGCCATTATACCTACCCTAAGTAAAAACGAGGGTCCAGATTTCCGTGTATCATATAAGCTGGTATATACCAAAACCAGTTTTCAGCATGTGGTACGCTCCAACTTCTTTGCTCCATCATCCGATTCATAAGCGTAGAATTTGACATAAACAGAGTTCCAAAGTCTCTTTTTCGACATACACAAGCATCCGCTGCTCTTACTCGGCACAGATGTGGCTCCAATTCTAGGTATCATGTAATGATTGCTATGACGTTTCTGTTCCTCTTTTCTTTAAGCATGGTAGTTCTCCAGTCTTTTTCTTGTTTAGGTCACTCCCTATGCTAGAAGTTTCGTCGCCCCTCCGACCATTGCACTGTTCTACTTGGAACAGTGCAATGGTAAACGGCAAACGGTCTCACATCTATGGGATTGCGTTCTCCAAGTTCACATCCCTTTGTGTTAAATGCAAAACTGGGGAACTCTGTACATCAAAAAAGGCAGAAATTTTTTAGAATCCCAAGAGTTTGACTTTTAATATTGCACCCCGAGAAGGAATATGATCACCTCAAACATGTTTCAGAAGTAAAATGTTAGTTTTCGATGGGGAACATGTAACATGTTTGACGCAACCATGCTATCTGATTTTGTCAAACATTTTATATTTGGCGAGAAAACAATTTTTTAGTAAAAATGTTCCATTTTCCCCAACCATCAATAAAATTGTTCATTTAAAACATTTTTGATCTCATATATAGATGATGATATATAGAGATAACAACGTTGACTAAAGAAATTGATTATCTGCATGAAATTGCATATATGCAATGTTACGTAACTTTTGCTTCAGTGATCAGAATCGAACGAAAATTGGTTTACGGTATCATAACTCCATATACAACAATTCTAACATACTAAATAATTTTTATCCTTGCTCAAATTAAATCATGCAACGAAGGGTTAACAAAGAACATACATCCTCATTACTCTTCGGCATTCACTAAGTAACAATGTTTTTACCACAAATAAACACTCTCACAAAGTATATATATTTGCCAATTACTACTGTATTTCTTTTTTTTATTCAATTTAATTTGACTCTGTTCTCAATGTCGCTATCTCGTTCAACAATGGCTAACGCATCCCTTACCATTGGTATTTATACCCCATTTATAAGACGCCAACTTTCCTCGATCCCCCATTTTCCTCATTTTCTTTCGGCCATATTTTCATTTTTCCACAAGAAAACAAATGTCTGTCCTAATCATCTTTTTACCCCAGGGTTGATATCGTCCATCGTGATTTACCCATACTAATTCAAATTAACGGACAGCACCTTTTCTCTGGGTTTTTGTTCAATATACATGCAATAACAATGACATTATTTACTATAAGGCCAGGACTATTGCTCTGAAAAGGCTTGTTTTACACTGATTGTAAAGGGAAAAATTAAACTCGCAACTTGTCTGGTGTGAACGCCATATAACTATACCTTGCCATATATATAAACCCATTCCTATCTACATTGGACATTTCCTGGGAAATATATATATATGTAAATCAGTAACCTACTGTCGAAACTAACGTTTACTTTACTATTATCTTCAGGACTCGCTTTCTCCACCATTTTCTCGGCTTGAATCTTAAGTCACCTATCAAAGTTTGAAATCATGACGAATTCAAACCTTTTTCACATGTGCCTCAACTGCTACCCCGTACCTGCAGTATTTCGATATCATTTCTGGACACTTCCAGTGTTATCGATACAGTGCAAACTGCAACCAACTTCACTATTCCGCCATTACGATCACACTTCTCGCACTTCCTGGCCTCATACAAATTGCCGTGCAATTTGGGAATTGCAGGCAAACCCTTAATTTCTCTGGAACAAGCCCAATCATCCCTGGACAAATTCATTGTTGCGCCAAAAACAACATTCATTGGTGTCTCAACCATTTCCCCAGGGACCGGACGGTCCTGCAACACATTAACGTCATCCTTCGTCATTTTGACTACGGCTCATTTCAAGACGCTATAATTTTCATCGTGAGCGAAAAAGTGATCCAACTTTAAAAAAAATATTCATATAATCTCATGTGTAGAAAATTTTATTTATGCAAAGGTATGTATACAATATTTTTATACCCTAAACCACATAGTGGTCAGGGTATAATAAGTTTGATCGGCCAAAAAATGTGCCTACCAGAAATATTGATTTTAGACCCCATAAAATATATACCGATCGACTCAGAATCACCTCCTCGATCTAGCGCTTGGTGTCCGTCCGTCCGTCCGTCTGTCCATGTATTTGTTGTTCACAGGATTCCGGTCGCAATTATTAACCGATTTTGATAAAATTTGGTACAGGGAGGTTTTTGGGCACAAGGACGAACGCTATTGAATTTGGAAGAAATCGGATCAAATTTAGATATAGCTCCCATATATATGTATCGCCCGATTTCGACAAATGGGGTCACGTTGCGCGGTTTTTCTAACGGATCGTCACCAAATTTGGCAAAAAGTAATCTTTTCCATCGCCCTTCAAGTCTGCAAAATTTCATCCAAATCAGTTCAGATTTAGATATAGCTCTCATATATATGTATCGCCCGATTTTCCCAAATTTGGCCATAATACTCTTATTTAGAAACCAATGTTACTCAAATTTCAAATTTTGATGTACTAGCCGATCGTATTTATACGTATTTGTAGCTCTTACATAAGAATATTGCTCGATTTTTACAAATTTGTATTTATTACCCACACTAATTGAGCGATTTTCTCTTTTTTTAATAATGGGTTCAATATTAGTGGCATACTAACTCCGTAGTTGCAATATCAACTACAGCCAGTGTAGCTAGAAGTAGGGGAAATTCCCTATATGTGGGTTTTGTCTAATATTTAGCGTCTGGTAGGGACGTAGGGCCACAATGTAGGGATATTTGTAATAATTTTTGCATTTTGGTGGCTCTAGAGGAGGAAATTAGAAGCCGGCAAGGCTTAATCTTTAATAATGTGTGGTAACAACAGTTACCACTCGTGCCAAAAAAATCTAACCAAATTTGAAGATTACCACAAATCTACCAAACAAATATTTCTATAGAATTTTTTATCAAAACTTTATTCCTGTTGAAAATTTTGTCAACATTTTATTTCTATAGAAAATTTTGTCAAAATTGTATTTCTATAGATTTTTTTTTCAAAATATTATTTCTATAAAAATTTTTCTCAAAATTTTATTTCTATGGAATTTTTTTCAAGATTTTTTTTCTATAGAATTTATTACCAAAATTTTATTTTTATAGAAAAATTTCTCAAAAAATTGTTTATAGAAACTTTTTCCAAAATTTTATTTCTATAGAGATTTAACAATTAAAATTACTACTTTTTGGTTGAATTCTACCAACTCTGGCAATCGTGGTGGTAATACAAATTTATTTTCTAGGTTATATACGTTGCATTTTCACGTTTTAAGATAATAAAGTCCTTAGAACCATTTTTATTTTGTAAAATTTGTTGAAAAATATTGTAAGGAAAATTGTTTGGGAATGTATGGGAAAGTAGGGATTTTTTTTTTGTCCTGTAGGGCAAACCGAACACTTTCCCTGGCAACACTGACTGTGAGCTCGTTTAGTCAGATTGAGACATGTACCCCTTAATTTTCTTAAATATGCAACTGCGGTTTATCTCCCAGACCTATATCAATGTTACCCCACAAATGCTTATGATTACTAATTCAGTAAGAGTGGTTTAGGGTATCATATAGTCGGCCCCGCCCGACTTTCTACTTTACTTAATTGTTATAATATTAAATTGAGCCGACGGGCTTTTTGGGCAGCAAATAAATCAATGACTTCTTCAGTCGGCACATTTATTCGGCGATGAACCGACATTAATGCCAATCCATTGGGTCTACTCTCGCCAGTCGAATTTCTAAGATACGTCTTTAATGTCTTCATTTTTGAAAATGAACGTTCGGATGAGCACGTAGTAACTGCAGGGATGGAAAATGCAGTACTAAAGTACTTTTTTTCAATACTTTTTCACCCCGGTCAGTACCGTAGTACCCCCGCGAATGATTTAGTACCTTTTGTGTAGACATTTTTGAGTCGATATCAGATTTATTGTACAATAGCTTTGACAAAATATTTTAATATTTTGAGAAAGTCTTTATCAACCTTATTTGCTAATAGTCTTTTACAAATACGGCAAAACAGACATGTTCATGTGGGAAGAAAATCTCGATTTTGTAAAAGATATAGTCAAAAACAGGATTTTATTGAACTTCAAGAATGTTTTAGTCGAAAAAATAATGCGATTCTATATTATCAATTTTTTATTTCGGTAGAAAATGTTGTCTAAATTTTATTTCTATATAGAATTTTTGCAAAATTTTATTTTTATAGATAATTTTGTCAAAATTTTATTTCAATTGAAAATTTTGTAAAAATGTTATTTCTATAGGAAATTTTTGCAAAACTTTATTTCTATAGAAACAATTTTGCAAAATTTTTTTCTATAGAATTTTTTTGCAAAATTTTATTCCCTTCGTTTTGTTTTGTTATTGTTGGTTTTGTTCTTTAAGCATTGTTGTTGTTTTTTTATTGCAGCTTAAAACCATACATTGACTAAACTACAAGTGTAGCTTAACCAACAGAGGAATATAATGTTTGTCAAATTTATTTGGGCAAAACCCTATAGACTGCAAGATGGTTGGATGGACGTACGTTTCGGAATTACCACATTCCTCATCAGCATCCCCTACTTGCAGCAAAACTATCAACCAATTATTAGAATAAATTCAGGCAGTTCATTAAACCTAAAAATAAACCACACTTGAACCTTCCAAAAAAAAGGTTTTTGTATGATAGCCGGCTATAGAAAATTTTTGCAAAATTTTATTTATATAGAAAATTTTTTCAAAATTTTATTTTCTTTAAAATTCAGTCTCTTGACAATAATCTTCCAGTGAAATTTTTGTTGAAATTTAGTAAAAAGTACCTTTCGGCTCAAAAAATACCTTTTTTGTACTTTCTTAAAAATTGTATTTTCCATCCCTGAGTTACTGGCAAAGTGACCAAAATTTTTAAAAGAATATGCACGTTTGGAAATATCTCTTTATTGCTTCCATCGCTGAATTAGGCAGGTTCTTTTCGCAGGTTTTGCGCCATTTCATTTACACATGCGTGTTTGGCTGTTTCGTTGTTGTTGCTATGGCCAAATAAAGCGAGTCATGTTCACAAAAAGAACAACAAACACACATAAAAAGCAGAAAAACATTTTCCAAAAATGAAATTTGTGGTACGAGAACAAAAACAATTTGTTTTTTTCGACCGTCGTTTGACGGGCTTTTCAACTAGTATTCTAGGATTTGTGCAAGTTTTATAGGTAAGCGTTTTCAAAATAAAACCTTCAGCTTTCCTTCAACATCTTCGATAAGATTTTTCTATGCAGCTAAAAATATATATTTATTTATATAAAAATATTCATTCATTTCGGGGGGGGGGGGGTTGATCCCCCTCACCCCCCCCCCTGAATACGGCCTTGCTAGGGTTAACCAGAATATTTGGGTTTTTATGCATATTATTATTTTTTTTCATTAGATTTTTTGGAAATCTAATAATTTTATTTAATGTAAAAAATAAATATTTAATTTCAGAGTAACCCAAATAAATTTGGACAACTTTTTATATTTCCCCTCCGCGTACAATTTAATAGAGAATTGGTAAGTTTTATATTAAAACTTTGGCTTTCTTTCAATTACAATATTTATTTTATTATATCCTTCACATCGATAACAACACAGTTTTATGAGTTTATATAGAATACTTCTCTAATTGTTTCAGGTACAAATTTTATGAGATACGTTTTCCAAAGAAAAGTTGAATTCCTTACACCTTTTGATAAAATGCCCCAAATATGGTAAGTTACAAACTAAAATGAGGAATTAAAAATTATTCATTACATGGTGTTAATTTTTAACAATTTTCATTATTGTTTCCATTTTTTCCAGCAAGATATGTGAAAAAATTACCTACGATGAATAAAAAAAGGATAAGTCAAAATGTCCAAACAGCGAGCTCAAATGAACTACTCTCCGTTCCACTTGGCCATTATTTTTATTCACAAAAAAAATTGTATTAAGAACTTTCATCATAAGTTTTTATAATAAAGTACTTTAGGTCAATTTTACTACAATTTAGTTCATTTTGCAATGGAAAAGGGTTCACTGTTCAGTGCAAAAAAGTGAGAAGGAAGATAAATTTATTAATATTTAAAAAATGGAAGTGCATACAACATTTAAAAGGTAAGTAATATTAAAGTTTATTATTTTAAAACCGCTTAATGAAATAAGCCCCATGAAATAAATCCCCAAAATATTTTATGAAATTAAATCCCAACAAATGACATAAATCCCCAAAACGCAAAATGAAATATATCCCCAATATTTTGGGGACTGATTTCGTAAAAATAATAATAAAATTATGAATAAAATACATTATTTCTTCATTATACTTCATAACAATTTCAACTTCTAACAAATGTAGTACACTGAAAAAATAGTGAACCCTTTTCCATTGCAAAACGAACTAAATTGTAGTAAAATTGACCATGATCTAGCCCTTAAGATTTTTTTCTACTTGTCTAGTTTATAAGTCTCTTAAATTTTAGTTCATCTATGACGTTGTATTTTAGTTCAATTTTCAAAACCATTAGATTTACATACCCCTGCCAAGATAAAAAGTCAGTATTATTTTGGTTAACTTGATTATTTTTTGGGAAACCCGATAATAAAATTTGGTTAACATTATCTCTAAAATGTCGACGACTAAACTATTTTTATATCAATCATTCCACAGTACAGAGAAATTAAATCATTAAATGAACAACTAACAGTTCTACTATTACGAAAATTTTCATACATTAAAAGTAAACTTTCTTTAAGCAAAATTATTTTATTATAAAAACTTATGATGGAAGTTCTTAATACAATGGTTCTTGTGAATAACAATTACGGTCACATGGAACAAGAAAGTAGTTTATTTTAACTCGCTGTTTGGACATTTTGCTGAAAAAAATGGAAGGAATAATGAAAATTGTTAAAAATTAACATGTAATAAAATATAATTTTTTAGCTCTTTATATTAGCTTGTAACTTACCATATTTGGGGTCATTTTATCAAATGGTGTAAGGAATTCAACTTTTCTTAGATAAATGTACCTCATAAAGTTTGTACCTGAAGCAATTAGAGAAATAATGAATTAAGTAATATATTAACTCATAAAACTGTGTTGTTATCGATGAAAAGGACATAATAAAATAAATATTCTTGTTAAAAGAAAGCCAAAGTTTTAGTATAAAAATTACCAATTCTCTATTAAATTGTACGCTGAGGGGAAATATAAAAAGTTCTCCAAATTCATTCGGAATTACTCTGAAATTAAATATTTATTTTTTACATTAAATTACAACATTAAATTGGTTTCCAAAAATCTAATTAAAGAAATAATAATATGCATAAAAAACTAAATATTCTGGTTAAAAGAATTTTAAAGAAAGCTTACGAATTCATAAAAAATGTTTCCAAATTTTTATTCTGAAATTAAATATTGTTTTTTTACATTAAAAATATTAAATTGGTTTCCAAAAATATTTGATTAAAGTAATACTAACATAAGGTGTTAAAAACCAGTAATTTTGTAAAATGGTCATGAAAACGTAAATATTCTAGTGAAAAGAAAGTCAATTTTTAAAAGAAAATTTACCACTTCTCTATTAAATTATACGTTGAGGAGAAATATAAAAATTTGTCCGAATCCATCTGGGGTTGCTCTGAAATTAAATATTTTTTTTTACGAAAAAGAAACACATTACACTGGTTTAAAAAAAAAAAATAATAATAATAATAATAATAATTAGCAAATAATAATATACATAAAAGATATTCTTTTTTAAAGAAAACCCTATTTTAAAAAGAATACTAACCAATTTATGATTTAACGATACGCTGAGGTGTAACAAAAAATTATAAAAATTCATCTGGAGTTACTCTGAAATTGAATATTTATTTTTTACATTGAAAAATAAAAATTAAATTAGATAAAACAATTTCAATATACTTTCCATTTCAGAATTTTTTTCTAAATATTGAACATTCTTAATAGCTTTTTTTTAAGCTACCGATCATCACTTCGCCATGGTATATCTCATCGCTAAAATATTAATAACTTTCATTTAAAAGGTTTAATAAACAAACACCCAGCAAAAACTCTCATTACCCGGTAATCTTGTAGGTAAACCTGTTTAAAAATTAATAACCACTTATTAATTGGCATCGTTACGGATTACATTTACATACGCATGTCCTACACACAAAAATTTTTTTTTTGATTTCAATCACGAAAATCGCGGATTCAATCATTTTTTTAATTGAAATGTCTTCAATCACGAAAATGATAGTATCAATCACCCATTTTGATTGAAAACCAACACGATTTTCAATTAAAAATTTAATTGACTTTTGTAACGGAATCAATTAATTGTGTGATTGAATCAATTAAAAACGTGATCGATTTTTAACATAAAATTCAATCACAGTTAAATTTAGTTCTTGTCATTTGTGTTTTGTTCTAACATAACTTACACATACAATTACTATCAATAACAACTATAGGGTGAAAGAATAGACTATATAAATCATTATCTTCCTTATCATAATAACCATGTCAGCATGTTCCTTCTAATATGTAAATGCGCCTAGATTTCCAATAAATCAGCAACCTGTAAGCTAAATTAGTTTTTCTGAAAGTAAACAGAATAATTCGAATTTAATTTTGTGCAATTAAAAGTTAATTTTGCTAAAACTTACCTGCATAGAATATCAAGTTAAATTCTTAGTTCCAGGTTGCAGATTTATAATCTTCTTTTGCAGTTGTAGTCTTCTAGCATAAAAAGGTGTATTAAGGAGCTCGGTAATTTAATTTTAGTACAATTCCTTTCCAAAATGTCCACACACTGAAATCGTCTATTAAAACTTGAACCAATCAAAGACAAAAATAATGGCAAAACAATGAAATATTTGGTATTATGTTTATGATACTTTGCAAATTCTGGAAATAGAAAAAATATAAATGGAAAATACATATTTTTATTATTTTCGGATATTTTTCATATTTTTAAATTCAAAAGAAAGAACTTTTTTACCGTTACATAATTCAGCTCATTAGTTTATATATCAGATATACTGCTATCTACTTGGGTTCAAACTGAAAAAGGCAGGTAAAACAAAAATTCAGTCTAATGCCAACGCTACTTCGCAACTTCAAGACCCATACCAACAAACCCACACCGCTCTTGGTTTAAAGAAAACTAGGAGTGAAAAAAATTATAATTTTAAAAGATCAATATGGTACCCACCTTTTGATTGCAAACATATTCTTATATTCTTATATATTTGATAAAATGATGCAGTTGATTGATTGACCAATTTCACGAAATAAAATTGCTCACTAAAATAAATGAATAAAAATATATTATTTTACTTTGTTTAATGTAAACAGGCTTCAATAGAAAACAGTATTCACATTTCACAATGTCTTACCTTCAATAAACGTAGATTGTTTTCCATTTTTACAATACCACAAAACACAAACACAGGTAATTTCTAATGCGTTCTGTCATATATTTTTTCAAACGTTTACCACGTGGCCATTTGTTGTTGCACACTTTATTTATTTCAACCCTTTGCTATGATTTGTTGTTGCGTTCAAAATATTTATGCACACATTTTGAATGCAGCAGACAGAATGTCGCCAATCATGTTTTTCAATTTACGCGAAAAACAAAAACCCAACCGTTCGTTACGAGTTACTTCCACAGACTGATCTCTCCATCATAAATTTTTTTATAAATACCCATTCTCTTGTTCTCTTTTCGCTCTTTCCATTGCTCAAAATTATTCAATTTCAATCACAAAGGTGATTGGATCAATCACATGTGTAATTGGAAACGGAAAAAATTTCAATCACGTTTGTAATTGAAAATTATTTCCGAATTGATTAACAAATTGATTGAATCAATTAATATTTTAATTGGAAACGTAAAAAATATCAATCATTTTTTTAATTGGTTTTTATTCGGATTTGATTAAATAATTAATTGAATCAATTAACATATAAATTGAATCCGTTTCCAAATTCAGTTAAATGTTTAATTGAAAAAATTTTGGTGATAATTTTTTGTGTGTAGGAGGAAAGTAATTCTCCCCAGACATACCTTTGGCCATGAAATAAGTAGTGATTTTAAAGCATATAATCACCTAATATGTACACACAAAAAATTTTTTTCTGATTCAATCACGAAATTAATTGATCCAATTATTTTTTTAATTGAAATGTCTTCAATCACGAAAATGATAGTATCAATCATAGTTTTAATTGGGCATAGAAAAAATTCTTGATTAAAAAATTAATTGATTTCATTACCAAATTTCAATTAATTTTTTAATTGATTCAATTAAAAATTTAATTGATGTTGATTGCAAAAATCAATTAATTTATTAATTAAAAAAGGTAACTATTTTCAATTACATTTTGAATTGGCTTAGAATTTTTATATGGATTAACAATTGATTGTTTGAAAAAAAAATTTAATTAAAAATTTTAAAAAATGTTCATCACTTTTTTAACTGACTTAGTCTTCCGAATTTGATTAAAAAGTTAATTGTATCAATTAATTTTTTAATTAAAAATTTTTAAATTTTCAATCATTGACTTAATTAACTTAATGTCTCTATCATGATTAAAAAGTTAATTGTATCAATTAATTTATTAATTGAAAAAATTTTCAACTTCAATTAACTTTTTAATTGGAAATATTTTGGTGATATTTGTTTCTGTGTAATCACTTATTCGTAGATATACCAAAGTTTTCAAAATAGCCACTTATTGTATCGGGCAACCAAATCTAGCAGATTACAAAATATGGCGAGTTATGCTGTAATATGAACATTACTTGAATAGAAACGAATATTGTAGAAATAAACAAAAATGTAACAAATCGTCTAAATAAGAGTACACGTAAATTAATTTCACATTTAAAATAGGGAGTTGTTGTTTAAGGGAGTCGGATTCGTGAATTACGTTATAATATTCCTAATAGCCCATTCACATTATGTTCAAAATCTACTAAAAGTGGATTTTATATATCCCTTTTAATAAGCCATCTAGTGAAATCTAGTGAAGTCGATTTTGAAAGTGTAATGTGAATGTGTTATAATAGCATTTATTTAAAGCATAATATGGTAATGTCATCAATTTAAAACACAATTATTATGAAATATTCGTGAAGAATATTCCTTAACGAAAAAATGTTCAGAATTACCGTTACATAAAATATTCTTTTTGTGTGTGTTTTTTTCGAGTAACTGCTCAATTATGTGAATACTTATACCTAATGGTACCATAATTTATTCTATTTTATTAAGTCATTGACAGCTAAATGCATTACCTTTTGAGAATATCAATTCGAAAATTACCGAGAAGTATTTATTATTGTCATTACAAGTTAGTCATTATAACACACTGCAATGCAATGCACTGTGTAATTACAGCTTACTCCTGGTAATGTAAATTGTAATGAGATGTGATTACCTAGTTTTTGCTGGGCACCAATATATGTTCCAAAAAACCAAAATATTCTATACCTTTATATTCCCTTGTTGCATACCTGTTAAAAAGATGCAACAGCCAACGCCAACTATACAACTGATGCATGCCAAGCAAAACCAAAACATTCCTACAACAAAAACACATGTGCCTTCATTGAAAACAACACCTCATCCAGACAAATAAACCATTCGCGAATAACAAACACACACACACACAAACCACTGAAAGAACAAAAATAAAAACAACCCCACGCTCAGATATACACAACATCCCCATCACTCGCTACCATTTCTCATTATTGCATTGCATGCTCTCACTCTCAAAAAATTTCAATTGGCATCATCTTTACTTTAAACATATTCCACTTTACCGAGAAAGATCTCTGTACTATGCATTAGTTCATCGCATCGGTCCACAATTTACTCTAAAAACGATGAAACGTTTAACTTAAAATTAGCAAAAACTTCATGAAATGATATCTACCCATTTTTGACGAAAATATTTATAAATTTAATTACATGTGAACTAAAAATATTTCATGGAGAAATGTTGTATCTATTATTAACTAAAGGAATTGCCCGTAAGAAATTGCTATTCGCTTTCAAGTTCAATTTGCGTAAAAAAATATGTTCTCATACAAAAACTCTTTACAGTAAATTGCACTTATTATTTAGAAAGTATTTTACATTTCATAAGTAGTTTTATAGTATGACGAAAGAATTTTTAAGTACCAGTTAAGACAATTTTTAAGGAAATTTCCATCGCATTTTGTAGGCCATAAACTAAACCACTGCTACTTAAAATTTGTAAAATTTCCTTTCGAGTAGTTAATTTTCGTTGAATATACGAAAAATCAACTAAAATTCTGGAAAGTTCTTGTAATAAATTCTTTAAAAAATCTGCTTACATTTACGAGACACTTTTTTTCCTGTGTAGTATATTTATTTGGGTATATATTTGGAACCAATTTTTAACTAACATACGACAATCAGCCAGGAGTCTCACAGACATTCGCTATAAATTTATAAATATCTGCAAGGCCTAATCACGAGATTAAGAGTATTGTCCCTACACACTACACATTCATTAACCGAGTTTGGATACACGCCCACTTCGTTAGTCTCTTCATCATCGGATGATGCATCCTGCGTGAATACGTCTGGAATCATAACAATTATATTTTATGGTATTGCGCCATTTTTAGAAGTACGTACGTACTGCAAAAGATCCCTACGCTTAGTCATACTTCGGCTTACAGCCTGCCAAAAATTAAACCGTATTAAGAATCAAACAGAAATGTCAATAACGGATAAGAGAATAAAATTATATTGTATTTAAATGATGCTACTAAATCTGTTTTCATAAATGATTATTTGAGCAAAGAAACCATAAAGCTATTTAACCATGCTAAGAACTTGAAAACTGTCGGATTCAGAAGCGTATATACGGCTAATGGGAGAGTGTTTACAAAGAAGAGTGAATTGTCAAGAGCCAGAGTAATACACGACGAGAGTGATGTGGACAAATTATTATTGGAAGCATCAACCTACAAAAAATCCCGTGCGAGTAGAATACATGATGTGAATCGTGAAGAAGATGAAGATGACCCGTATCTTTCAACATCTTAAATTTTGCTTCCATTTAAATTAAATTTTGTAAAAATCATTTAATTTTCTTTTGTTTTTATGAATAATAATTATTATAAAAATGTAAAATCATATCGAAACTTTATTATTAATGGCAGAAATTCTTCATTTGGAATTACATCTATGAATGTTAGAAGTATATCTAGCATAACTAAATTCAATTATTTCAAGTCCCTTATTGCAAGCCTTCCTGCTTTACCTAATATTATCTCAGTTCAAGATACATGGTTTTTAGATAATGTCGCCCAGATTTATAATATTCCTGGGTATAACTCTGTCCATTGTTGTAGGCCAGACGGTTACGGTGGGACATCTATGTTTATACGTGAAGGTGTAGAGTACACAATGGAATTGTGTGAGAGCCATGATTTTATTGTGCTTACTTTGAATGATGTTAAGGTGAGAGGAAACCCGTTAAAGTTAATATCTTTTTATAGGTCACAAAAATGTGATGTGAATACGTTCTTGATGTTTTTGGAGAATATGCTTTACTTGTACGGACGGACTTCATGTATTATTATGGGCGATGCGAATATAAACTTTTTCGATTCTATCTCATCTCGTAACCTATGTGACGTTTTGTCTTCCTTTGATTTCGAAAATAACAACCTGCAAGTGACTCGTCCTGAGAGCATGACATGCATTGACCATATTTACAGCAATATCAGTGATTTGTTGACAATAAGTTCTATAGAAAATGGTGTATCAGATCATAACCTAATATTCATTGATATACATATCAGTTCACAGAGTCGGGAGCACTTTCAAGTTAAACGATCTCACCTTGATCACGACGCCCTACGTTTGTATTTGAGACGGAGATTCCTATTATTATAGAAACTGGTGACTTGTGTAATGATATTTCGAATTTGATAGGTGTTATTAAGACAGGTTTGGAACGAAGCACTGTCGAAACCTCCCATTTGAAATCGACCAGACGTGAAATTACTCCATGGTTGAATGGGGATCTTATGAAACTCTTTGCATTAAAGGAAAGGCTTTTGAAAGCGCGAAGAAGACATCCCGAGAATTTGGACATATCTGAAAGTTTAAAATCTATAAGTAAAACTATTAGAAAGGCTTACAAGCAATCCATGAATGTTTTTTATGCAGAAAATCTGCGAGATATTGGAAATGAACCAGCGAAATGTTGGAGATTTCTAAATGAAAGTTTAGGAAGAGGTAAGAAGAAGACATTGTGCTTAATAGATGCTGATGGGAATAAAATACCTGAGGGAGCCCATATGGCGAGACTATACAATGAATATTTTTTGCAATTTGTGCGAGACCTGAAATCGAAAATTGTATGTTTACCTGGCGACCATTTTAATAGTTTAGGGACTCTTAATACTTCTTCTCGTCGCCTAAATTTTAGTACTGCTACTGATAACGATGTAGAGCGCGTCATCTTCAGTTTAAAGAGAGGAAAATGTCCTGGTTTTGACGGAATTAGTTCTGATTTAGTTTTGAGATATTCTCATATGATTATACCTCATTTAACTCGAATATTCAACGACATTGTGATTAGTGGGACCTATCCCAATGTACTGAAAATCCATAAAGTGATGCCGATCCCGAAGAAAATTAATGCTTGCACAGTGGACTGTTATAGGCCAATAGCTGTTTTATCGACATTTAATAATATCTTCGAGAGACTTTTGTATAACCAAATATCTAAATATTTGGAAGGTAATGAACTGCTAAGTGATTTCCAATATGGGTTCAGGAAAGGATTTGGGACGGAAGAAGCTGCAGTAAATGTGGTGAATTCGATATGTGATAAATTAGATGGTGGGAACAAAGGTGTAGTGGGAATCTTCTATGACTTTTCCAAGGCTTTTGATCTAGTTGACCACAATATTTTAATTGAGAAACTTAAGTATTATGGAATCAGAGGTACACGGACGAAAAAGACTGTTTTTCATATGTTTGGGTATAAACATTATATGTTTGGAACTCAAAATTTTAAACACAATATTTTTGAGTGCAAACATATAATGTTCATAAACTAGCATAATATGTTTGGGACATATATGTTAATATGTTAGAACATATTATGTTTGGGACATAAAATGTTTGTAAGTATAATATGCTTGGATTCAAACATATATTAATTTAGAAATAGCCCATAAACATATATGTGTTTACAAAGAGAGACAAAGTGTTTGCTGGAAGTAAAATAATGAAGGTAACCAATTGGCGCTTTACAAATATATATACACAAAGAAAATTTCATTAAATATAGGAAAAATACTACGTGTGAATATAAACAAGTATAAATTTACATATTATGAGTAAACATATATATGTTGTGATATAAGACTTCGCCAAAAATTGTATATGCTTAAGTAAAATATTAAAATGAGTATTCGGAGAGAAAATTCATTCGGAACCAAGATAAAATATATTTGAAAAAAAAGCATGAGTTTTGTTTATCATTTTCGCATTACGGGCACAATTTTTTTGTTTCGTCAAAACAAATCGGAATGAGTAAGTCAAAATATTCAAACAAAGGTAATTAAAGGGATCTTCTAAGCTAAGCAAAAGTTGTTTTCTTATTTTAAGGACATGAACTCTTTGGCCTCACGACAATATTTTTTCAGTGCACTCTTTTTAGAGTTGTGAAAGTAAAATGAAAACAGGGCGAAACAGTGAAAAATTAAACAGCAAGATCTATAAAAACAAAGATTAGTTCCTCTTTATTAATGAGTAGTCCAAGAGGAGTTGACGGATTTTTTCGAAAATAAAAGCGGGCATTGAGTTCGAGTTTTGCCGCTAAAATTATTTCTCATTTTAGCGGCAAAACCAGAATAACATTACAACTTTTTCCGTTAAATTGTATTATAACATGGTGGGGAAAGATCCAAAGCAACAATTGAATAAGTTTATTTTCTTTAAAAGAAATTATTAAAGAAAAGTAAAAGGGTAAACATGGCCATTTTAACGCGATAATACCAATTTATACCGGCCTTAAGAATTAAATTAAGTACAAAATTATTCGTTAATAAAAATTCATATTTATTTGTATTTCTAAATTAATGGTGTTACATGCTAGCAAACAATTGTTTACACCAAAATAAATTTATGTGCTGTTGTAAAATTACTGTTTAGAATTTAAATATAATGTGCTCTTGAATGGTTATCGTTAACCTTAGGATTCGATGGAAAAATATTTTTATATACTCGAATTCACGTTCTTCTTTTGTAAGAGTTTTTGAATTTCTTCGAAAATTTTAAACTTGTATACAAAAACCTTTATTTGTTACACAATTTTTATTTTTGTAATAAAAAATAATATTTGATTTGAACTCAGTCCATTTCGTTTATATCAAGCATTTTTCTTATCTGACTTTAAGTCTTTTATAAAACACACTTTACAATTTCGTAGTAAAAATTTAATATAATAGTATGTAATGCTGAACACCTTTTCGGGAACTTCCGAACGAATCTGGAATATATGTTAAAAAATATATTAAAAAAAAAATTGTGTTGGTCGAAGCAGGGATCGAACCCAGTACCCCTGTCACGCAATGCGGACGACCAACCACTGCTCCACGCTGCCAACAAATGTATGTTTAACAATGTTATGTTGTTAAACAATGTTATGTTTGCATCGGCTCGTGGGCGCCGCAAGCTATGCTATATAAATATAACTTATAACGATAATTATCTCTTGATGACCATAACAGCTACGTAGCCCAGTGGTTAGTGTGCTGGCTTACAAACTGTGTGGTCCGCTGTTCGAATCCCCGTCCGGCAAAAGGTAAAATTGAAAAAAAAAAATTATAAAATTTAATAATTTCTTCTACAATGTTTGTATTACAGAAAAAGGTGCTAAGAACTAAAAAACTCATGGAAGTGAAAAAAATGTGAGGCAATATACAATTAGGCAGAAAAAAAATTTGAGCACAATATTCTTTGGGAGAAAATTCTTCTCAGCATATAATATTTTTGGGTCCAAAATGCCTGCAAACATATTATATGTTCACATAATAACATATAGTTTTTTGGAAGACAACATTACTGAATTTGGATGGAAAAATACAAAATGTTTGGAACTTAGACTACCCAAACATATTATATTGTTTAGACCAATATGCTTTCAAACATATTATATATTGGAAGAAATCAAACATATAAATGTTTGGGCAATACCCAAAAATGTATATGCTTGAAGCAAAATATGTTTGGGAGTATATGTTACAGAAGCGATTTTTTTTGAGGGTGTAGCACTTTATTCTTGCTCCGACATTACTTGCAAAATCGTAGACAATATGTCTCCATAGGAGACTACAAGAGTGAAGTCGGTGTCGTGGAACACGGTGTTCCACAGGGAAGTGTACTGGGACCACTATTATTTAGAATATATTTGAATGATATTGTGAACCTCGAATTAGGCGGCACGATATTTTTGTATGCTGATGATATTTGCGTCTTATATGGTTATAGGTTTGAACAAGCTGTTAAGGTATTGATTGAACGCGATGCAGCTTTGATTTCTGAGTTTGCCAGGGTCAACAAATTGTATCTCAACTCCGGTAAGACTAAGGTTATACGTTTTCAACCTCGCGTTAATCGTAGTACTTCTTTTTCTGTACGTATAGAAGGAGTAGAAGTAACTGAGGTACCAAGTTTAAAGTATCTGGGGATTTACCTTCAAAGTAACTTGAATTGGGACGAGCATGTCGCATATTTGAGGGGGAAATGCGCACAGGCCATTGGTTTCTTATTTAAGTTTAAAAACAGGTTTAGCTTTGACACGAAAATGCTAATATATAGGGCACTGATACAAAGTCATCTGAACTATTTGATTATTTTGTATGGACACGGGAAAGGTGAGGAATTGAAATCACTATTCAGATTGCAAAGCAAGGCTTTGAAAATGTATTCTACACTTGATCTATATAAAAATAGATTTCCTTCGATATTGCCAATATATGGTTTATATAGAAGGCAACTTTTGACTTATGTTTACAAATGCTTACATCATATAGGACACCATACTGTAACGTTTGGAGTAAATCAAAGTTCTTTTAATACAAGAAACAACAGTAATTTAAGATTAGCCAGATGTCGCCTTGAAACTACGAAACAGAGGGTTGAATATATGGGAAGTAAAGCGTATAATAGTTTGCCGAATAATTTGAAAAATATTAGTACGATTTCTTTATTTAAAATGTTAATTAAAATGCACCTAAATGATAGTATAGGTGAAATTCTGTCATAATCCGTTTATAACTACATAACTTTCATTATATATTTCATACATTAACTTCCTAAAATATTGTATTTACCTGGTTTTTGCATATCCATTTTATGTTAATATTCAAGACTTATGTTATTTATTGAGCTTTGAATTTACCTTTGCCAACTAGCCTCAACAAGGTCTATAAGACGCTGAGGCATCTATATCTTGTATATACAATAAAGCTGTTATTTTAAATAAAAAAAATTAATTACTACAAAGAATGAAACACTATAAAATTTGATAAACGCAAAAGCAAAAGATTTATTAGTTTTTGCAGAAGAAGAAGTGGAAGACACAATTCGGTGAATGCAAAAGCAAAATCTATTTTAGTTTTTGTGCGTACGAGAAACAGAAATTAAAAAACTAGCGCGAATTTGTTAATTGTATGTCTTCCACTTTTTTGTAGTTTGGTTATATTGGATTGGAATTTAAATCAAATGACATGTTATTTTCTTGCAGTATACACGTGCGTCCAAAAATGACTCAATATACTACCATAACATATTAGCCAGCTGCAAATACGGTCACTCTCGCTTTACACGACTTAATCCTGCACTCACCATTGTATAGATATCTTTTGTGAAATCATTTTTTTGATCCAGTAGGGTAATTCACTATTTTTCTAGACCCTTTATAAATCGTTATTCATTTTATATCTTTACCGCTTCACTTTTTTCCAAAACTGAGCATACAATAGACATACACAAAAATTCATAAACATAACGGTTCCTGCCACTACTTTTATGAATTATTTTTAAACGTAAGAAAGAGAAATAACCCCCAAAATCCATATTGGGGAATTATTTCAAATTTGGGTGTTATTTGATTTGAAATAACTCCCCAAAATTGAAAATGAAATAGCTCCTCAAAATATGAAATAACTCCCCAAAAATCGTTGTTATTGTTCTCTGTAGAGGAAATTGGGGACATATTTCATTTTTTATTTGGGGGAGTTATTTCATGGGGACTTATATCATGCAGCCTTTTAAAACATGTATTTCTATATATATTCCATGCATTTTACATTTTTCAGTTTTAAAGGAGCGTCAATGGATTGGGCCGACGTATGTGTAATTAAAGTCAATCTTACGGTTTAATGCGATAAGACCTCGAAGAGTTGAATTCCGCTGAGCTTCTTGCTTCCTGGTCCAAATTTCTGCTGAATTGGTAAATAAAAATACATATATGTCTTTATATTTTGTATTTTATTATTTATTTTTTATATTTCTGTTATTTCCTAGCAGCGGAATCTTAGATGCCTTCTCATTTACACTGCAACTATAAGAGCTTCTCGAAGATTCGGTAGTCATGCACGTTTCGCTTCTACAAGCAAGCAATTTTACATGCATCAAAGAGAGCATTTCTGCACATACCAAACATGTTACTTCGCATGCTATTAATAATATTAAAACATATTAAAATGCGTGAAATGTATGTCCCATAATTGTATTAGAAAAAGCTATTACGTATGATTGGTCGACTTTTCGATCGTTCACTTTTCACCAAAATTTGGAAAACTTTACTTTTCGAGTTTTCGACTTTTTCAAAAATTCAGTAATGGAGATTATATTCAGAGTAACATATGTATGTTCATACATATCGTTGTTGAATTTTCAAAATGATCAAAAGTCTATTAGTAGAATTTGTGTATTACAAAAAGTCGACTTCGACATTTCGTAATCAAAAAGTCGATTTGAATTACTAATGGTAAAAAATTCGGGCTTAAAACTAAAATAAAGCAAACAATTTTTACTAATTTTTAAAATTCCGAAAAATGTTTTATAGCGTACAAGTGAAACCGTAGGAGTTAAATCGGGAGTTTGGTGTAATGGGGGCTATACCAAAACATGGAAGGATACACACAGTATTCAGCACATTTAATTTTTGTTCTAGAATCTAGACCACAAATCGGAGGGCCGGTTTATAAGGGGGCTATATCAAAAACTGTACCGATACACAATATATTCGGCACACTCTTTATGGTCCTAGAATGCCTCTACATTTCCAATTTCAGGCAAATTTGATAAAAACTACGGATTCTAGAAGCCTAAGAAGTAAACTCGGGAGATCAGTCTATATGGGGGCTATATCGAAACATTATCCCATAATCACCATTTTCGGCACATCTCTTTATTTTCCTAGAATACCTCTAGATTTCCAATTTTAGGCATATTGGGTAAAAACAACGGTTTCTAGAAGCCTACACGCAGAGAAAAATGATGTTTGGACATGGTTGCCGCATCCATTTAATGCTTATCTAGAGCATGTAATTGCCGCGAAAACCATATATTTTGTCTTTGTAAAAATAGTTTTCGAGCGGAGAAAAATGTATGGTGGCAATAAGCATTTGAATGGTTCTCAAATACCGCAAACATGTTCTATCATTTAAATGATAGAATTTGAGACCATTAAATGGTCGGGAAAATCATGTACCTGACCATTCAATTTTTTTACTTTTTTACAGGGAAAAAAATATTTTTATAGGTTAAGTATAGACATGTCTAGAACCATTACATGGCCATAAATACCATTTACATTTTTTTCGTGGCCATTTAATTTTTTAACTTGTTTGCAGCGAAAAGAATTTTATAAAAACATTGAGCAGGTACACACGATTTTCATTTTGCGCGTCAGTCGTGTGTTGATTGTTTCTTGGAATGGACGGAGAATACGGAATTACTGTGTTTTGTGTTAATTTATTTACATATTCAGAAGTGGCACGTGGTTTTATGTGAACACAAAAAAGGAAAGTGTAATTGAAAAAATGTACCTGCTTTTTTGTTCTACATTTTGCTATATGGTATAATTTATTTTTATTTGCAGTTACATGATGTCTGCGTTTGTACATTTGATGGGTACGATGTAAATATGGAATAATTACTTATTGTTGAAATTAAAATAAAATAGAGTGTGTAAAAATATATGATGTTTGCTTGAACGGCTTTATAAATACAAATAAACAATGAATTAGTTTATAAATAAATAAAAACAAACAAATAAAGTTAATTTTGTGTTTTCTTTTCTCAAGTGGCATCCTTTTTTCAACGATGAAAAAAGTTTTTTCATAAAGATCGAAACATTTTAGGTTGTGACCATGTTCTTTTAACAAGGAGAAAAACATTTTTAATGAATACCATAACATTTTAAATCGTGACCATTGTCTTTTCATTCAAACAAATTTCTTTTTATCAACATAATAACATTTTAGATGGGGACAATTACATTTTTCTTAGAACCATGTTCACTGAGCCAACATGGTTGCAGGTTAAAATGTTACATGGTCGCCGCAAAAATAGCTCCTATCATATTATTTTGCTCTTCGAATATGATTTTACGTACCAAAACATGGAAGGATACACACAGTATTCAGCACATTTAATTGTAGTTCTAGCATCTAGACCCCAAATCGGAGGGCCAGTTTATAAGGGGCTATATCAAAAACTGTACCGATACTCAATATATTCGGCACACTTCTGTATGGTCCTAGAATACCTCTAGATTTCCAATTTCAGGCAAATTGGGTAAAAACTACGGATTCTAGAAGCCCAATAAGTAAAATCGGGAGATCGGTCTATATGGAGGCCAGATCAAAACATCGATCGGTACTCACCATTTTCGGCACACCTCTTTATGGTCCTAAAATTCCTCTAGATTTTCAATTTCAGGCAAATTGGATAAAAACTACAGTTTTTATAAGCCCAGACCCCAAATCGGGAGGTCTGTTCATATGAGAAGTTCACCAATGTGGTATCACAATGGACTGAATAGTCTAAGTGAGCCTGATACATCGGGCTGCCACCTAACCTAACCTATTGGGATTATATCAAAACTTGGACCGATATAGCCCATCTTCGAACTTGACCTGCCTGCAAACAAAAGACGGATCTGTGCCAAATTTCAGGACGATAGCGCCATTGTGGCGTGATTACAACAGACAGACATGCTTATATCGTCTTAGAATTTTTCCCTGATCAAGAATATATATACTTTATATAGTCGGAAATCGATATTTCGATGTGTTACAAACGGAATGACAAACTTATTATACACTCTTCATCATTACATAGGGTTACATAGGGTCAATAGGATCTCACTCTGACCGAAAATACATATTTGTACCAAATTGGACTAAAACTCCGACCTAGAACTTGATTACAAAAATGTCTTCGCAGGCAGACGGACATGGCCGAATATAATTTGGGCCCGGCCCTGAGGAATATTGCCAAATAAACCATGTGTCTATCTTGTCTCCATCTGAGTGTTGGTAACATATGCAGTATAAAAGAGGTACACTGCAAAAATATTGTTGTGAGACCAAAGATTTCTCTGATATAAAGTTTTTTTTCCATATCCAAAAGTCGATAAACTTGTCAATGAAGTCGGTTTGTTATAATTAAGTGATTCGACTTTCAAATTGGTATCTTTACATTAAAGAAACTTTTGTTTGACCAAGGACAACTGGTTTTAATAATTCAGAAAAATTCTTCAAAATTAATGAAATCGCCTCTAATTTTGTTGACTTTTTGTATCTTGATTACAAAGCAAAATATGTTCAAATACACGATATGTGTTTCAAAGCTTTATATTAAAGACAGGTTTTACTTGAAACATAGCATAATTTCTACTTGAATTCGACTTAGAAAGAAGAGTTGCCGTTAGCATATTTCTAAAGAACTTTTTAGTGTCAAGTACGCAAAATTCAAATTTAAAAGAGAATCATGTTTTGAACGTATCCTTACTTGAATTCCCCGCTTCTCAGCGTCGGAATGAATACCAAAATCATTAGTCTAAAGATAACATTTTTGGAACCGGGCAAGTATTTTCTCTGTGTAAAATGTAGATCCGCTCAATAGGACAATAATTCATAATTTGAATAGAAACAAGCCCCATGACAAATGTTAAGTTCTTAAAAATACTTCAAGTAAGAGTCCAGCATTTGTAGACTTGCATGCTGAGAGTAGTTATTATATCATGACTAATCGTAGAATGCAAGTGTGATGTTGTCTTTGTCTCTTCAAATTACTCTTAGTAAAATCTCAGCACATGTAAACTTGCTTTCTCAGAGCAGGCATAATATCATGACTACTAGAAGAATGCGAGTGTGCTGTTGTTTGTTCTATAAATAGACGATAGCTTATGTGAAGGTTTTATGTTAGCATCAACATCCCAGCAAAAAAAGAGCTTCCAAAAAAGTAGATTGGCTCCCCAATCTGTGATCCGGACGTAGTGCAAACTTGGATCATATCCAATGATTTTTGCACGGGCTCGCCATAACACGGAAGTACTCCCTTTTTGGATCCTTTGCATTGCTTTAGATGTTGTGCCCTGGAAGTTAATTTGAATGAAGAAATTTAAAAAGCGAAAAAACAAAATTTGTTTTCAACCAATTTCACTTTTTTTCATCCATATGTTTTTATTACACTATTATTTTCTATTATTATCTATTTTTTACAATTTGAAAAACTTTTTCGCTCCGACCAGGGGTTGAATCTGGGTTTGCTGGCACCATAACAGAACGCCTTAGCACACTCAGCCACAAACACCATTGAATGTAAAGCGTCGAAAGGTCAATTCAAATGTTTGTGATTTGATCGTAATACGACACCAAGGAAAAACATTCTAATTGCTTCTCGAGAAGTTCTTTATTAGTATGAACGCAAAAATAAGAAACGCAGGTTCAAATCTCACCAGCGGCAATTTTTTATCAAAATTATTTTTTTACGTTATGCATCGTTTTTATTTTATATTTTCGGCATATATGTTATTTTCGTATAAATATATTTTTTTTCTATTAAAAATCAACAAAAAAATAAAAATTCTCGTAATTTGCAAAACCTTCTCAAAAGAACTTCCATGGAATCAAAAAAGTCAAACGGCACAGGTTCAAATGCCAGCGGGGATGAAATTTATTTTTTTTTTATTATTATTTTTTTAATTTTTTTTTTGCAAAATTTAATTGTCCAAAATTTGCACTCAAAACAGCCTGATTGCGTTTTTTGTAATACTTGTCCACAAGGACTGCATCGGAAATAGAAAAAAATCATTGGGGGATCCCAAGATGCACTTTAGAAGAAATGTTTGTGGACTTGTCCAAAAGGACTGCATCGGAAGTTGAAAAAACTCGATGGAGGATTCTGGGATGGGCTTTAAAAGAAATGTTTGTGGAAGAACTTCCAATTTTTTTTTTTTGCTGGGATATTATAACAGGCGATGGATGAGTGAGTAGAACACAGGACTAACAAGAATGAGACCCAGGTTCGAAACCGGCGGCGGTGAAAATCAAGTAAGTAAAAAAAAAAAAAACAAAATATAATGTTTAATTAAAGTAAGATACATAAGACAAATTATATGAAATGTAAAAAATAAGGAAGTTTGTTTTTACTTTCTTTTGTCTGAGCACATTCCAAAATGACACTTGTATATGTCTTATTAAATGCCTGCATTTGCAGGGGAATTTTCATGCCTATCAAATAATACATTATAACAGTGCTCTTTTTGCAGTATATTTTTCCGCCCTACTATGAGAAGCGTAAGAGAAGACCTCCTCCCCAATGACAGGCCGTGTAAATCTGAAAGCGAGTACGTATGTCTGTCCGTCTGTCTGACTGTCTGTCTGTTGTAATCACGCTACAGTCTTCAATAATGAAGCAATCGTGCTGAAATTTTGCACAAACTCGTCTTTTGTCTGCAGGCAGGTCAAGTTCGAAGATGGGCTATATAGGTCCAGGTTTTTATATAGTCCCCATATAAACCGACCTCCCGATTTTACCTTGGGCTTATAGAAACCGCAGTTTTTATTCAATTTACCTGAAATTGGAAATCTAGAGGTATTGTAGGACCACAAATACGTGTGCCAAAAATTGTGAGTATCGGCCCATGTTTTGGTATGATCCCCATATAAAACGACTTCCCGATTTGGGGTCTTGGGCTTATAGAAACCGCAGTTTTTATCCAATTTGTCTGAAATTGGAAATATAGAGGTATTTTAGGACCATAAAGAGGTGTGCCGAAAATGGTGAGTATCGGTCCATATTTTGGTATAGCCCCCATATAGACCGATTTCCCGATTTTACTTCTTGGGCTTCTAGAATCCGAAGTTTTTATCCTATTTGCCTGAAATTGGAAATCTAGAGGTATTTTCGGGTCATAAAGAGGTGTGCCGAAAACGGTGAGTATCGGTCCATATTTTAGTATAGCCCCCATTAGAACGATCTCCCGATTTAACTCCTTGAGTTTATAGAAACCGTAGTTTCTATCTGATTTGCCTGAAATTGTAAATATTCTGGTATTTTAGGCTCACAAAAACGTGTATCGGATTAAGTTTTTATCGGTCCATTTGGTAATGCCTCCATATAGACCGACTTCACTTCTTGAGGGTGTAGAAGGCGCACTGATCGTGAAAATTACTTCTACAGATTTAAGATTTCAAATCAAGACGTTATTTTATAATTTTCTTGCACACTTACAAGAGATGTTAATGATTCCTCTAAAACTCAAACAAAAATGGTTCTTAAAAATCCAGAATCTGATATAGTCCTCATAGGTGAAATATTTAAATTTATCTTCGGGAAGTGTCCTCAAGCCCTCCTGAAATTTCAAAGGAAACCCTAATATTTGGTTCATGGTGGTGGGTATTTAAGATTCGGCACCGCCGAACTTAGTGCTGTATATACTTGTTTATGTTATTTTTATACAAACCTGAAGTCCTTATGCTTTTGTTGTTGAATTGCATAGTTATGTATGTTAATTTTCTTTTCTTTATATGAAATAAATACGTTTGTTTTTAACCAAAAAATTTGTTTGGTTTTAATATAATTCACATTGCAGATTTTTTGACGATTTTTGAAATGGAAGTGACGATTATTTATTTATTTATTTATTTCGTCTAGGAAAAATATTCCTTACAGGCTAATGCTTAATAATAAATTGTGTTTAACAAGTTCTTAAATTGATTAATACTCAAAGAAAAGTCTACGTCGTATAGCAAACTTATTCTATTACATTCTGTAAGAAATCTGGTGATGGGCTCATTCATAGCGTAGCTAGTTCTATGACAAGGAACATGAAAAACTTCAAAATTTCTTAATCTTCGGGATGGTACATGAAATCCTATTTTACTAAGAATATAAGGACAATCTAAAGTGCCACATATAACTTTATATAAGAATAGAATGCATTGCAGAAGTCTTCGATCTTTTAAAGTATGCAAATGTATCAATTTACATCGATGCTCATAGAGTGGAATTGACTCAGTAATTGAGTGAACTTAAGCAAAACTTCACAAATTTTTTCTGAAGACGTTCAATACGATTGATATGCGTACTACACGACGGGCTCCAAACAATTTGTGCATATTCTAACTTTGTCCTTACAAGCGCAGTGTACAAAGTCTTGCGAACATAAGGATCTTGAAACTCTGTACTATGTCGTCTGAACAAAGCTAAAAGGGCATAGGCTTTTGGAATTATGTAATCAATATGAGCATTAAATGATAATTTAGAATCGAAAAAAATGCCGAGATCGAGACATATGAAAATTTTTGCAAAATTTAATTTCTATAGAAAATTTCGTCAACATTTTATTTCTGTAGAAGATTTTGTTAAAATGTTATTTCTATAGAAAATTTTGTCAAAATTTTATTTCTATAGAAAATTTTGTCAAAAAACGACAACAATGCTTAAAGAACAAAACCAACAATAACAAAACAAAACAAATGGAAAAAGAAGAGGAGGCACGCTCAAAATAAACCCAGCCATGTGAATTCAAATCGATGATTTGACAGTGGCATAGGAAAAGAGATATGTTTGTTTCGAATTCATTTGGCATAAGCCGGCTATCAATGTAAAACCTTTTTTCGGAGGGTTCAAGTGTGGTTTTTGTTGGGTTTAATAAACTGCCTGAATTTATTCTGATAATTGGTTGATAGTTTTGCTGCAAGTAGAGGATGCTGATGAGGAATGTGGTAATTCCGAAACGTGCGTCCATCCAACCATCTTGCAGTCTATAGGGCTTTGCCCAAATAAATTTGACAAACATTCTTTTCCTCTGTTGGTTAAGCTACTCTTGTAGTTTAGTCAATGTATGGTTTTAAGCTGAAATAAAAAAACGACAACAAAATTTTATTTCTATAGAAAATGTTGTCAAAATTTTATTTCTATAGCAAACTTTGTCAATATTTTATATCTGTAGTCGTTATGCTTTTGTTGTTGAATTGCATAGTTATGTATGTTAATTTTCTTTTCTTTATATGAAATAAATACTTTTGTTTTTAACCAAAAAATTAGTTTGGTTTTAATATAATTCACATTGCAGATTTTTTGACGACTTTTTCTAGAAATTTTATTGGCAGCCCTGGCAATCACACTTAAGTGCCACACTCGTTTTTTTTACCGAGCGTTGTTACGATGTCGATTGGTTTAAGATTGCAAGACACTGCATACGAACTAGAGGTGTGCACGTGACACGAAATTGACGTGACTCACAAAAATTTTCGTGATTCGTGCGTGAGTCACGCTCATGATAACAGCGTGAGTGTGCGTGAGCGTGATTAACAAACCAAAATGTCGTGCGTGAGCGTGAGTCACGAAACTAATATCTTCGTGAGTGTGCGTGAGTAACGAATTACACTCACCAAAATATTCCTGCTCACCAACATAAAACGCTCAAGAGTTAAATTCAATAACAATTTTAGTGACACCTGGGATGTTAAGAGTTTAATAACACTCTCGATTTTAATGTTTTCAGACACTTCGCTAAGGTAAATTAATCATAAAATTATTCGTGAGTCACGATATTTTTCGTGAGTCACGGTATTTTTCGCGAGTCACGACGTTTTCGTGCGTGAGTACAAATTTTCTTTTCGTGCGTGAGTAAAGGGTGATACGGTCAAAATTTAGTCAAGGGAAAACGCGTGTAAATCGGTGAAATCGTTTATTTAAAAAATCAAATTAAATTTCTTTTTCAAGTTCAATTAGTATAAAATTCAGGAAAAATATTCAGTTAGGCTTTCGCTTTTCCAAATCCGAATTGCCGGGCCTCACGCTTGACACCTGCCATCAGATTTTGTACAGCCACCTTGTCCACCTTCTTCGCCGCAGAAAGCCAATTTGCCTTGAACTGCTGCTCGTCCTTAAGAGTCTTTTTGGTCTTCTTTAGGTTCCGCTTGACAATAGCCCAGCATTTCTCAATTGGGCGGAGCTCTGGCGTGTTGGGAGGGTTCTTGTCCTTGGGAACCACCTGCACGTTGTTGACAGCGTACCACTCCATGGCCTTTTTACCGTAATGGCAAGATGCCAAATCCGGCCAAAACAGTACGGAACAACCGTGTTTCTTCAGGAAAGGCAGCAGACGTTTATTCAAACACTCTTTCACGAAAATTTCTTGGTTGACAGTCCCGGAAGCTATGAAAATGCTGCTTTTCAAGCCACAGGTACAGATGGCTTGCCAAACCAGATATTTCTTTGTGAACTTTGACAGTTTTATGTGCTTTAAAATATCTGCTACCTTTCCCCTTCCTTTTGCCGTATAAAACTCCTGTCCCGGAAGCTGCTTGTAGTCGGCTTTGACGTAGGTTTCGTCGTCCATTACCACGCAGTCAAACTTCGTCAGCATCGTCGTGTACAGCCTCCGGGATCGCGCTTTGGCCGTCGTATTTTGTTTATCATCGCGATTTGGAGTCACTACCTTCTTGTAAGTCGATAGTCTGGCTCGTTTTTTGGCTCGATGCACGGTTGTAGATGATACACCCAGCTTATTTGCGGCATCTCGGAGAGAGAGGTTAGGATTTCGCTTGAAACTACCAGCAACTCTCTTTGTCGTCTCAGCGGCTTCCGGTTTTCGATTTCCCCCCGATCCAGACTTCCTGGCTGTCGACAAACGTTCCCCAAACACTTTAATTACATTTGTAACGGTTGATTTGACAACTTTTAGCGATTTTGCCAGCTTTGCGTGCGAGTAGCTCGGATTTTCGCGATGCGCGAGCAAAATTTTGATACGCTGCTCTTCTTGCTTGGACGGCATTTTGACAACTGAAGAGCGAATTCCAAAATCAAAATAGGAGCAACATTCTACACACACACCTTCAAAATGAGGGGTGTTCAGGTTTTTTAAATGCAAAATTGAAAGAAATACGTCAAGTTTATATTGACCAAATTTTGACCGTCCCAGTAGGAAAAAGCGTCGTGTTTCAGTCGTTATAAAGTACCTTATTTAGGAGCCAGTAGTGATGCCACACAAATGCAAACTCTATTTCAAAATAACATTGGGTGTCATTGGGGGCCAAGGCCTTGTCCTCTCACTTCAATATATAGTCCTTATATAATGCATGATCTTGTTAGGAGAAAAAATTACCTTTAATAAGGCCTTCTAAATAAGTTGTCTTGTAAGGTCTTGGAAAAAAATAAAAAAAAAATTGTGCTATTTATAGATTTATTGTTTTTAATGGTTTTCCTCAATTGCTTAATGTATGTTGACATAGAATTTATTGTTATTACTATTTAATTTTACTTTTATAAAATTTCTTCTGAAAGCGGTGTCGAACTCACGACCATTGACTTCATAAGCGCACACTCTACCCACTCGGCTACGGTCGGCAGTGCTTTGCACAGAGCTAAAGGCTAATTTAAATGTAACACACATAAACACATTATCCTCCGCATTCCATGAGAGCTGTGTTAACAGGTCTGTTATTAGAAACGACAACATAGCTCTACCAAAGAAACATTGTACTTCCAACACTCCAGTTTTTAGAAACCGAAAAATATTCACTACTCATGATTCTCTGCATTGCACAATCAGGGGCTTTCTAACGTCTAATAGCGGCATTGTTAAATGTTGTTGACCAGTTACTAGCAACAGCGATGTAATGAGAACAAAGTCAAAAAATCAAATTTAAAAAAAAATTGCTTTAAACTTTATTAAATATTATATATTAATATACATACTCGAAATTTAATTATACCCTGCGCCACACTGTGGAACAGGGTATTATAAGTTAGTGCATATGTTTGTAACACCCAGAAGGAGACGAGGTAGACATATGGTGTCTTTGGCAATAATGCTCAGGATGGTTCCCTGAGTCGATATAACCATGTCCGTCTGTCCGTCAATATAAGTCCAATCGCCTTCAAATTTGGCACGTGTTCCTTTTTTGGGTCAGAATAGAACCCTATCGATTTTGGAAGAAATCGGTTCAGATTTAGATATAGCTTCCATATATATATATATATATATATATATATATATATATATATATATATATATATATATATATATATATATATATATATATATATATATATATATATATATATATATATATATATATATATATATTTCGCCCGATATGCACTTATATGGCCCCAGAAGCTAGAGTTTTGGCGCAATTTGGTTGAAATTTTGTACTAGGAGTACAATTAGTAATATAGTCATGAGTGCCAAATTTTATTGAAATCGGTTCAGATTTAGATATAGCTCCAATATATGTATTTCGCCCGATATGCACTTACATGGACCCAGAAGCCAGAGTTTTATCCCGATTAGCTTGAAATTTTGCACAAGGAGTACAATTAGTAGTATAGTCATGTGCGCCAAATTTGATTGAAATCCGTTCAGATTTAGATATAGCTCCCATATATAGTTTTCGCCCGATTTACACTCATATGATCACAGCGGCCAATTTTTTACTCCGATTTAGTTGAAATTTTGCACAGGGAGTATAAATATCATTGCAGCTGTGCGTGCCATATTTGGTTGGAATCGGTTCAGATTTAGATATAGCTGCCATATATATGTTTTTCTCATTTCGACAAAAATGGTCAAAATACCAACATTTTCCTTGTAAAATCGCCACTGCTTAGTCGAAAAATTGTAAAAATGACTCTAATTTTCCTAAACTTCTAATACATTTATATCGAGCGATAAATCATAAATAAACTTTTTCGAAGTTTCCTTAAAATTGCTTCAGATTTAAATGTTTCCCATTTTTATACCCTTCACCACTACTGTGGTACAGGGTATAATAAGTTTGTGCATTTGTATGTAACGCCAAGAAGGAGTGATCATAGACCAACCTTTTAGTATACGGATCGGCTTAGAATTAAATTCTGAGTCGATTTAGCGATGTCCGTCTGTCCGTCTGTCTGTCTGTCTGTTGATGTATTTTTGTGTGCAAAGTACAGCTCGCAGTTTTAGTCCGATTGTCCTAAAATTTGGTATAGGGTCCTGTTTCGGCTCAAGGACGATCCCTATTGATTTTGGAAAAAATCGGTTCAGATTTAGATATAACCGCCATATATATTTTTCACCGATCTGGTCATAATTGGCGTGTATATCAACCGATCTTCCTCAAATTCCGTACATCCGAATATTTTATGAGTCTCGAAAAACTTGCAAAATATCAGCAAAATCGGTTCAGATTTAGATATAGCTCCCATATATAGCTTTCGCCCGATTTAGA